>NW_021263806.1:0-1815 GCF_002162155.2 Triticum dicoccoides
TGAATCTCGGTCAGATATAATGGTTGGGACAACTTTCCAGGAGTTATGTTGTTTGTCCTTTGATGACCCGGTAACATGATGTCATGCCTAGCACCTCCCCCCTGGCTGGAGGACCTATCATAATGATTTCTTTTGCAAGGATAACCATTCCTCCTGGAGGAAGTGGTAGGACTTATTTTATAAGTTACTCCTGATGGATCATTGGTGTATCTGAAGTCGGGCCCTTGATTGAAACACCATATCATTGCTACCTGAAGCATGTCTGTGGTACTCCGTTCATCACCAAGAACATTTGAAGCACAATGCTAAATTTCTCTTTATCAATTATCCAAACACCGTTGTATGGGTAATGTCATGAAATTTTTCTCCCCTTACCTAAAATGGTTTTCTACCTACTATCCTGTCATGGATATCATCTGCTTGTCCTTGGGAAGGATATACCCTCGAAATATGTGTTTAAACATATTTTCCATTCCATTGTTCTATTTGATCTGATGATCACCTTTTCCTTTCCATTGTTTTGTTTAACCTTTCTTGTGGTCTATATGATCTAAGAAGTAATGTTCTCCTGCTTATGTAAACACCTCGGTGTACAACTCTGTCAGCAAGACCCTGTTACTATTGTTGAAAACATTCCGGTAGCCACCGACGGATGAGAACTTTGCCTATTGGCCCGCCTCGTTCAACGAGCAGGAAAATGGTTCTCTTCGTCCCTCGCCCTTGGTATCGATGTTGTTGCCGACATATCTGACAGGCTACCATTTGACACACCTTACTATCATGACCGTGCAAAATGTCGGCCCCCTTCCTACTTTCAACCACATGGTGGGCCCATAACCCACAGTTTCACAGGATCGAAACCTGACTCTCCTATACACCCTGTTGCCAAAGTTATTCCTACAGCTTGACTTCGTATGTAGTTTGCGAGCCACCTTCCTAGTGATCAATTCTGGTATCGGACACAATACTTATTCCTGTTGCTCTGAACCCCATTCACACTCTGTTTCAGGCAATGAACGATTGCCTATCCGCTTGGAACTTCTTATTGCACCGTCTTACTTTGCTCTCGATGTGTTTCATTTGTTCAACTCGAGAGATACTCATATGTTCATACTTGGGAAACCCCCAGAAGATTTTCCCTTGTAACATCCTATCGTTGTAGAGCTGCCCCTTACCTATTTGTAAGTACGATGGAGATCCTGAAGAAAGGATGACAAATTGATCATGGTGACTTGAAGCAGTGAAATGAAGACATCAACGAAAGGGACCAACCTCTTCGAAAGGGAAGCCAAGACCGAGAAGACTCGTTAGGTTTTTCGCTACCAACACCTTCGCCCCTTACTCCACCGCTTAAATCTCGGGACGAGATTTCTTGTAGTGGAGGAGAATTGTGACGCCCGGGTAATTAAGCTACAGCGATCCTCTGCTAATGGTGCCACGTCACCTCGTTTATAGTTGCTAATCTCGAGTTAGTTCGAAACCAATTCAAATTCAAATTCAAAAATAGGCAAACAATAAAAGTTTTCAAATATTAAAACTAAAATGTTCGGAGTGAACCAAATAATACATAGGTAATTATGGAGGTGAAACCACATTTTTATAAAATGTTTAAAGGCTCTAAACTAATTAAAATAGCAACTATGACAATTAATTAAATGCCTTTTAAAAATAATAATAATGCAAACTGTTTTAATTAGGTGTCAAACTTTTGGGGCAGTAGAATAAATTATAACATTAAATTAGGAGTTGTATTTATATTTTATAAAACAGAAATTAAAAGAAAATAGATAAAGAAAAGAAAACAGAAAACAAAAC
>NW_021263807.1:0-939 GCF_002162155.2 Triticum dicoccoides
GAGCTAGGTCTATTGCGTAGATTCTTTGCACGAGTAGAACACAAAGTAGTTGTGGGCGTCGATATTGTTCAATATGCTTGCCGTTACTAGTCTTATCTTGATTCGGCGGCATCGTGGGATGAAGCGGCCCGGACCGACCTTACACGTACTCTTACGTGAGACTGGTTCCACCGACTGACATGCACTAGATGCATAAGGTGGCTAGCGGGTGTCTGTCTCTCCTACTTTAGTCGGATCGGATTCGATGAAAAGGGTCCTTATGAAGGGTAAATAGCAATTGGCATATCACGTTGTGGTCTTTGCGTAGGTAAGAAACGTTCTTGCTAGAAACCCATAGCAGCCACGTAAAACATGCAAACAACAATTAGAGGACGTCTAACTTGTTTTTGCAGGGTATGCTATGTGATGTGATATGGCCAAAAAGGATGTGATGAATGATATATGTGATGTATGAGATTGATCATGTTCTTGTAATAGGATTCACGACTTGCATGTCGATGAGTATGACAACCGGCAGGAGCCATAGGAGTTGTCTTTATTTATTTGTGACCTGCGTGTCAACTTAAACGTCATGTAATTACTTTACTTTATTGCTAACCGTTAGCCATAGTAGTAGAAGTAATAGTTGGCGAGGCAACTTCATGGAGATCATGACGATGGAGATCATGGTGTCATGCCGGTGACGATGATGATCATGGAGCCCCGAAGATGGAGATCAAAAGGAGCAAAGTGATGATGGCCATATCATGTCACTATTTGATTGCATGTGATGTTTATCATGTTTATACATCTTATTTGCTTAGAACGACGGTAGTAAATAAGATGATCCCTTACAACAATTTCAAGAAGTGTTCTCCCCTAACTGTGCACCGTTGCGACAGTTCGTGTTTCGAAGCACCACGTGATGATCGGGTGTTAGATTCTAACGTTCACATACAA
>NW_021263808.1:0-1238 GCF_002162155.2 Triticum dicoccoides
GACATGTGCTCGGCAGACTTCAAGCGAAAGCCGACGTGGGTGTAGACCACGACCTACCTAAACACCTAAGTCTCTAGTCCAGGTTTATCGCCTATTCGGGTTCCATCCATGAGGAGATCCGGCCGGAGTTTCGCTCACAGCCCCAAACGATGTGAACAGGGTTCCGTGACACCAAACGGGCGCCCGGTATACCGTGCCACGTACCTACCGCATCACAGCCCACCCCTACGGTCAGCGCTGTCCACGGCCTCCAGTAAGCTACAAACACCAGAAACTACTTGCAACTCCTGGACAGAGGACTAGGGTGAATAAGAAGTCGAGCGGGGTCATATTTCAGGGCCCAATGCATGGTAGTAGCTGAATCATGGATCACAAACACAGAACTCAGTTCCTAAGGACGGCTTCAATGAGACAACCCACCATGTACTCCTACATGGTCTCTCACTGCTACCTTTACCAAATCGTGTTCACACACTTAGCTCACACACAGTAGGACATGTTCACACACCTCTAATTCATCCCCGATGAATCAGACCTGACTCAACTCTAAGCAGTAGCAGGCATGACAAACAAACATGAATGAGTAGGCACAACAGGGCTCAAACAACTCCTACTCATGCTAGTGGGTTTCATCTATTTACTGTGGCAATGACAGGTCATGCAGAGGATAAAGGGGTTCAACTACCGCAGCATGTAACAGTTGAATCGGTGTTGTCCTAATGCAGTAAAAGAGAGCAGGAGCGAGAGAGTGGGATTGTATCGGAATGAACAAGGGGGTTTTGGTTGCCTGGCACTTCTGAAGATAACATTGAGTCTTCATCAGTGTCAACGATCACATCATCGGTATCACGTCTATCGAGAGGGGACAAATACCGGCAACACAGAAGGGAACACAATCAATGCAATGCACAATATGATGCATGCTCATGACATGGCAATATGAATGTGTTTTGAGCTAATGCAACTAGCAACAGATTAAATGAAGTTGGTTTGAATATAAGATTCAAATTCAAACTCCATATGTGATTATTTAAATGCCCTTTATATAATTTGTGCTAAACAGCATCTATAAGTTGTTCTAACATGCATGAAAATGGAACAGATGGATTCCTTGAATTTTTCTGATAATTTTTCATATATAATTTATTTAATTTGGAGTTACGGTTAATTTTCTATGAATTTTAGAAGTTTTAGCTATTTTCTGGAATTTCCTGAATATAATAAAATAAACTAAATTC
>NW_021263809.1:0-1202 GCF_002162155.2 Triticum dicoccoides
AATATCCATATATGTTGTTGTTATAAGAATGATCATGATGCCCTCATGTCCGTATTTTATTTTATCAACACCTCTACCTCTAAACATGTGGACATATTTATCGTTATCGGCTTTCGCTTGAGGACAAGTGAGGTCTAAGCTTGGGGGAGTTGATACGTCCATTTTGCATCATGCTTTTATATCGATATTTATTGCATTATGGGTTGTTATTACACATTATGTCACAATACTTATGCCTATTCTCTCTTATTTTACAAGGTTTACATAAGGAGGGAGAATGCCGGCAGTTGGAATTCTGGGCTGGAAAAGGAGCAAATATTAGAGACCTATTCTGCACAAGTCCAAAAGTCCTGAAACTCCACGAAAGTTATTTTTGGAAATAATAAAAAAATATTGAGCGGAAGAAATACCAGAGGGGGCCCACACCCTGGCCACGAGGGTGGGCCTGTTGGCCCTTCGGTGCCCATCTTCTGCTATATGAAGTCTTTTGTCCAAAGAAAAATCATAAGCAAGCTTTAGGGATGAGACTCCGCCGCCACGAGGCGGAACCTTGGCGGAACCAATCTAGGGCTCTGGTGGAGCTGTTCTGCCAGGGACACTTCCCTACGGGAGGGGGAAATCATCGCCATCGTCATCACCAACGATCCTCTCATCGGGAGGGGGTCAATCTCCATCAACATCTTCACCAGCACCATCTCCTCTCAAACCCTAGTTCATCTCTTGTATCCAATTTTTGTCTCTAACTCTGGGATTGGTACTTGTAGGTTGCTAGTAGTGTTGATTACTCCTTGTAGTTGATGCTAGTTGGTTTATTTGGTGGAAGATCATATGTTAAGATCCTTTATGCATATTAATACTCCTCTGATTATGAACATGAATATGCTTTGTGATTAGTTACGTTTGTTCCTGAGGACATGGGAGAAGTCTTGCTATTAGTAGTCATGTGAATTTGGTATTCGTTCGATATTTTGATGATATGTATGTTGTCTCTCCTCTAGTGGTGTTATGTGAATGTCGACTACATGACACTTCACCATTGTTTGGGCCTAGATGAAGGCATTGGGAAGTAATAAGTAGATGATGGGTTGCTAGAGTGACAGAAGCTTAAACCCTAGTTTATGCGTTGCTTCGTAAGGGGCTGATTTGGATCCATATGCTTCATGCTATGGTTAGGTTTAACTTAATACTTCTTTTGTAGTTGC
>NW_021263810.1:0-1510 GCF_002162155.2 Triticum dicoccoides
GGTCAGTTGTTTGGAGAAGAAATAAATCACTGATTCATTGAGGTAAACAGTGAGTTCTTTGTTGTATGGTTGTTTTTCATTCCAAGTGATCTAGAAGCTAATGCATTTGGCAAATTATTATCCTAATGTCGTGGTAATCTCACGTCAGATGCCAAGGGGTGGCCTATCATGGGTGGATCCACGAGGACGTCATCAGATTCCGGAAGCGAGAGTGAGCACGAGCTCAGGAGCACATGAGACGTACCCACGTTCGGGGCTCTCCGGAGAGATAATACCCCTAGTCCTGCTGTGATGACTATGAACGATAATATACAAGGTTGCTCCTAGAGCTGTATTGCTAGAGGAGGAAGAAGGGTAGGGCTTTCCCTCTTCTCCTAGCTATGGTGTGTGTGTGGAATGAGAGCTCAACCCTTTGCATGGGTGAGCCCCGGGGGAGGGGGAGGGTCTTATAGGCCGACCCCTAGGGGTACAATGGTAATACAGCCGGGTGTAGGACCCGGATGTCAGTGTCTAAGGTCATCGAGTTCTCCACCGGTTGCTGGGGCCCGCCTCTGGAGGGCCCCACCGGCTGCCGAGAATCCGGTCAACAGGTAGGGCCCGCCGCCTGCGGGCCAAGCTGATTGCCTTTTGCTGTAGCGCGGTCCTTGCTGACGAGGGCCATGTCATGCGTCGTATGGCTATAGTCCCGTGTTGTGCGGATAGGTGGCCGCTTGGTCAGCGCGCACTGTAGCCACGCTCTTCCGGGATTCGGGGGGGAGCACGCGGCACTGTAGTTACGCCCTGTCTCCTCATAGTGGGTGAGTACAGACTCTGAGGAGGAGGAGGGGACGGCTACTGGAAGCTGGCCCGTCCCCCAAGCCGCCTTGTAAGAGTGTGTCGTCTTCCGGAATCCGACCGCGTGGTCCTATCCGCCTTCTAAGAGTGTGTCGTCTTCTGGAAGCCGGACTCGTGGTCCTAGCCGCCTTCTAAGAGCGCGCCGTCTTCTAGAAGCCGGCCGCGTGGCCAGTCGGCATGAGGGGCTTTGCTAGCCCGATGTCTTGAAATATTATTGGGTGCAGATGAGGCTACCCGGGATCCATCCCCCCGACAGTAGTCCCCGAAGCTGGTGAGGCACCATGGCTCGAAGCCGGAGGGCCTGAGCAGTTTCCTCCTCCGGAGATCCTGTGCCTTTGTTTCGTTTGGCTTGAAGAAGCCGCGTGCCAGGTGATGAAGCTATGTACCTAGGGTAGGGTCATGGATCTGTCCAGCGTATCCTCCCCAAGGACATCTTTACAAAGAATCAGAAGCAATCGAAGAGAAATCATCATCCACTCGACCGTGGAGATGCGCTCACTCGACCACCTTGAAGACACTCGACCACCAGAAGATGAGGAACCCTCCACTCTGCAACGTTTAAGACTTAAACCATAGCATTATGAGCATTTATGACATTTACTGTAGACGTTACCTGTAACGCCTTTCCTTTATGAGCATTGAACTCTGTGTAATGGAGGGGAGCCGGGGTCCTGGC
>NW_021263811.1:0-2005 GCF_002162155.2 Triticum dicoccoides
CATCCCCCTCTCGCCTCCCCGACGCCTCCCAGAGCTCCGCAAGTCCTCCCTCGTCCTCCTCATCGTCTCACGCGACCAGAAGAGCCCCGGAACGCCGCCCCCGACGTTTTCCCCCTCGCCGGCCGCCGAGGATCTTCTCCGTCGAATTCGGCCACTCCGGCGCGCCCCCGAGCTCGCTGACCCTCCCTGCACGATCCCCGTGAGTCCCTGCTCCGTTTCCCCCTAACCCCAAGCTCGATTTCGAGCTCTAGCCGCCCCCTCTACCGGAGCCGAGACGCTCCGCCGCACGGGCTCGTCGCCGGTGAAGCTCCGGTGACCTTTTGGTCCCACGCCTGCGTCCGTTGCACTCGTTGCGTCCCGTAGAGTAAAACTAGCGCGACCACCGTCTTGTTTGCACACCGCAGCGCCGGTCCCGCGAACACCCGAGCTCCGGCAGCCACAAAAGAGGTCGCCGCCGGCAGCTCCGGCCACCCCAGCCTCCGCCACCGCCACCGTTGGATGCGCCACTCCACCCTCTCCCCGTAGCTGCTCCCTGCGCGCCAAAAGAGCCCCTGTAGTGGGTTTCCGACGCGCACCACCGCGTCTAGCCTCGCCGGCGTCAAGCCGCCGGTGGGTCTGACCACGTTGACCACGGCGGGACACACCCCCCCCCTCTGGGTCGATGACAGGTGGGGCCAGCCCCCCCTGTTAATTAGTTTAGTTATTTTATTTTAACTACCCCCCCTCTGCTGACACTGGCAGGTGGGCCCCCGCCATCAGGTGATTAGCTTAAGCTAATCACCACCTAATCTAACCCCAGAGCCACTGACATGTGGGCCCTAGTGCCCTAATCCTTAATTAAACTAAAATAAACTCCCCTGTTAACCTGTGACGCTGACTAATGGGACCCCCTGGTTAGGTTTGACCCGGGGCAGCCCTGTTGACTTGCTGATGCAAGCATGACGCACTGCTGATGTCATAAAGTATTTTCTGGATTTAATTATATTCAGGAAATTCCAGAAAATGCCTAAAACTTCAATAAATCATAGAAAATTAACCGTAACTCCAAATTAAATAAATTATATATGAAAAATTATCAGAAAAATTCAAGGAATCCATCTGTACCATTTTCATGCATGTTAGAACAACTTATCACTACTGTTTAGGGCAAATGAAGTGAATGGCATTTGAATAATCACATATGGAGTTTGAATTTGAATTTTATATTCAAACCAACTTCATTTAATCTGTTGCTAGTTGCATTAGCACAAAACACATTCATATTGCCATGTAATAGCATGCATCATATTGTGCATTGCATTGATTGTGTTCCTTTCTGTGTTGCCGGTATTTGTCCCCTCTCGATAGACGTGATACCGATGATGTGATCGTTGACACTGATGAAGACTCAATGTTATCTTCAGAAGTGCCAGGCAAGCAAAACCCCCTTGTTCACTCCGATACAATCCTACTCTCTCGCTCCTGCTCTCTTTTACTGCATTAGGACAACACCGATTCATCTGTTACTTGCTGCGGTAGCTGAACCCCTTTATCCTTTGCATGACCTGTCATTGCCACAGTAAATAGATGAAACCCACTAGCATGAGTAGGAGTTGTTTGAGCCCTGTTGTGCCTACTCATTCATGCTTGTTTGTCATGCCTGCTACTGCTTAGAGTTGAGTCGGGTCTGATTCATTGGGGATGAATCAGAGGTGTGTGAACATGTCCTACGGTGTGTGAGCTAAGCGTGTGAACACGATTTGGTAAAGGTAGCGGTGAGAGGCCATGTAGGAGTACATGGTGGGTTGTCTCATTGCAGCCGTCCTCAGGAACTGAGTTCTGTGTTTGTGATCCATGATTCAGCTACTACCACGCATTGGGCCCGAAACCAATGGACCCTCTCGGCTTCTTGATCACCCTTGTCCTCTGTCCAGGAGTTGCAAGTAGTTTCTGGTGTTTGTAGTATGCTGGAGGCCGTGCGCAACGCTGACCGTAGGGGTGGGCTGTGATGCGGTAGGCACGTGGC
>NW_021263812.1:0-1510 GCF_002162155.2 Triticum dicoccoides
GGTCAGTTGTTTGGAGAAGAAATAAATCACTGATTCATTGAGGTAAACAGTGAGTTCTTTGTTGTATGGTTGTTTTTCATTCCAAGTGATCTAGAAGCTAATGCATTTGGCAAATTATTATCCTAATGTCGTGGTAATCTCACGTCAGATGCCAAGGGGTGGCCTATCATGGGTGGATCCACGAGGACGTCATCAGATTCCGGAAGCGAGAGTGAGCACGAGCTCAGGAGCACATGAGACGTACCCACGTTCGGGGCTCTCCGGAGAGATAATACCCCTAGTCCTGCTGTGATGACTATGAACGATAATATACAAGGTTGCTCCTAGAGCTGTATTGCTAGAGGAGGAAGAAGGGTAGGGCTTTCCCTCTTCTCCTAGCTATGGTGTGTGTGTGGAATGAGAGCTCAACCCTTTGCATGGGTGAGCCCCGGGGGAGGGGGAGGGTCTTATAGGCCGACCCCTAGGGGTACAATGGTAATACAGCCGGGTGTAGGACCCGGATGTCAGTGTCTAAGGTCATCGAGTTCTCCACCGGTTGCTGGGGCCCGCCTCTGGAGGGCCCCACCGGCTGCCGAGAATCCGGTCAACAGGTAGGGCCCGCCGCCTGCGGGCCAAGCTGATTGCCTTTTGCTGTAGCGCGGTCCTTGCTGACGAGGGCCATGTCATGCGTCGTATGGCTATAGTCCCGTGTTGTGCGGATAGGTGGCCGCTTGGTCAGCGCGCACTGTAGCCACGCTCTTCCGGGATTCGGGGGGGAGCACGCGGCACTGTAGTTACGCCCTGTCTCCTCATAGTGGGTGAGTACAGACTCTGAGGAGGAGGAGGGGACGGCTGCTGGAAGCTGGCCCGTCCCCCAAGCCGCCTTGTAAGAGTGTGCCGTCTTCCGGAATCCGACCGCGTGGTCCTATCCGCCTTCTAAGAGTGTGTCGTCTTCTGGAAGCCGGACTCGTGGTCCTAGCCGCCTTCTAAGAGCGCGCCGTCTTCTAGAAGCCGGCCGCGTGGCCAGTCGGCATGAGGGGCTTTGCTAGCCCGATGTCTTGAAATATTATTGGGTGCAGATGAGGCTACCCGGGATCCATCCCCCCGACAGTAGTCCCCGAAGCTGGTGAGGCACCATGGCTCGAAGCCGGAGGGCCTGAGCAGTTTCCTCCTCCGGAGATCCTGTGCCTTTGTTTCGTTTGGCTTGAAGAAGCCGCGTGCCAGGTGATGAAGCTATGTACCTAGGGTAGGGTCATGGATCTGTCCAGCGTATCCTCCCCAAGGACATCTTTACAAAGAATCAGAAGCAATCGAAGAGAAATCATCATCCACTCGACCGTGGAGATGCGCTCACTCGACCACCTTGAAGACACTCGACCACCAGAAGATGAGGAACCCTCCACTCTGCAACGTTTAAGACTTAAACCATAGCATTATGAGCATTTATGACATTTACTGTAGACGTTACCTGTAACGCCTTTCCTTTATGAGCATTGAACTCTGTGTAATGGAGGGGAGCCGGGGTCCTGGC
>NW_021263813.1:0-1369 GCF_002162155.2 Triticum dicoccoides
TCTCTCTCTCTCTGGATCCCCTCCTCCTCCTCTGTTCTCCCTCCCTCTCGTCACCGAACGCACCTGGGAGCGCCGCTCGCCGTAGCCATGACCACGGCCACCCCCTCCCCTCTCCGGCGTGCTCCCGAGCTCCTGCACCTCGTCGCCAACCCCCTCACCGAGCCACGTGACCGGAAGGGCCCCGAGCAGCCGCCATCGTCATCATCTCCGAGCTTCGGCCCCGGTGCCGTCTCCGTCGAATTCGGCCACTCCGGCGCGCCCCCGAGCCCACTGGCCCCCCCTACAGCTCCGCGGTGAGCCTCCGTGCTGAACCCCTCTCTCTCCCCTCGCGTTTGCGAGCTCTAGGCCATAGCCCCGTCGCGGCCGAACTCCGGCCGCCGCTGACCATGTCGCCGCCGTGGCCTGAGCTCGAACGGGTCGCGCCCGTGCATCTCACCGAGCTCGTGGTGACTCCAGGAGGCTGCGCAGTGCCTTACCTCACTCGCCCGTGCTCCACAACGCCGTTTTCGCCGAGGTCCGGACTCCGGCGCCGCCGCGAGCTCCGTTCCGACGAGCTCCGTCGACCCCACGACCTTCCACTCGGTCCTCTGGATGCGCGGGAGCAAGGGCCATCCCCTGGTGCCCTCAGCGCGCCAAACTGACGCCTCTAGCGCAAGTCCGGCGTGCCCCGCCGTGTTCTGTGGTCACCGGCGACTCATCGCCGGCGTATCTGACGTGGCGTCGTCATTAGCGCTAATGACCCCACTAACTAACCCCCAGAGCCACTGACAGCCGGGCCCCACGGCCTAACTAACCGGCTAACTAAAATAGATTAAGTTTAATCTAATTGCAGTGGCCCCACGCGTCGGCGTTGACCTCGCTGACGTGGCCTTTGACCGGCCCCACATGTCTGTGACTCCAGCCAGCATTGTGTCACTGACGTGTGGCCCCCACACGGCAGGTTTGACCCGAGCCAGCCCAGTTGACTGCTGACGTCACAGTGACGTGGTGCTGACGCCATAATTCATTTTCTGGAATTATTTAATTCTAAATATTCAGGAAATTCCAGAAAATAGCTAAAACTTCAATAAATCATAGAAATTCAACCGTAACTCCAAATTAAATAATTTATATATGAAAAATTATCAGAAAAATTCAAGGAATCCATCTGTACCATTTTCATGCATGTTAGAACAACTTATAGCTGCTGTTTAGCACAAATCAATTAAATGGCATTTGAATAATCACATATGGAGTTTAAATTTGAATCTTGTATTCAAACCAACTTCATTTAATCTATTGCTAGTTGCATTAGCTCAAAACACATTCATTTTGCCATGTCATGATCATGCATCATATTGTGCATTGCATTGATTGTGTTCCCTTCTGT
>NW_021263814.1:0-947 GCF_002162155.2 Triticum dicoccoides
TGACGTCATGCCAACGTCATGCTGACGCAATATTCATTTTCTGGAATTTAGTTTATTTTATTATATTCAGGAAATTCCAGAAAATAGCTAAAACTTCAATAAATCATAGAAATTCAACCGTAACTCCAAATTAAATAATTTGTATATGAAAAATTATCAGAAAAATTCAAGGAATCCATCTGTACCATTTCCATGCATGTTAGAACAACTTATAGATGCTGTTTAGCACAAAACAAATAAAGGGCATTTAAATAATCACATATGGAGTTTGAATTTGAATCTTGTATTCAAACCAACTTCATTTAATCTGTTGCTAGTTGCATTGGCTCAAAACACATTCATTTTGCCATGTCATGATCATGCATCATATTGTGCATTGCATTGATTGTGTTCCCTTCTGTGCTGCCGGTATTTGTCCCCTCTCGATAGACGTGATACCGATGATGTGATCGTTGACACTGATGAAGACTCAATGTTATCTTCAGAAGTGCCAGGCAAGCAAAAACCCCTTGTTCATTCCGATAAAATCCCACTCTCTCGCTCCTGCTCTCTTTTACTGCATTAGGACAACAACGACATATTTGATACTTGCTGCGGTAGCTGAACCCTTTATCCTTTGCATGACCTGTCATTGCCACAGTAAATAGATGAAACCCACTAGCATGAGTAGGAGTTGTTTGAGCCCTGTTGTGCCTACCCATTCATGCTTGTTTGTCATGCCTGCTACTGCTTAGAGTTGAGTCAGGTCTGATTCATCGGGGATGAATCAGAGGCGTGTGAACATGTCCTACTGTGTGTGAGCTAAGTGTGTGAACACGATTTGGTAAAGGTAGCGGTGAGAGGCCATGTAGGAGTACATGGTGGGTTGTCTCATTGCAGCCGTCCTCAGGAACTGAGTTCTGTGTTTGTGATCCATGATCAGTTACTACCACACATTGGGCTCCGGG
>NW_021263815.1:0-1197 GCF_002162155.2 Triticum dicoccoides
ACGAAAACAACAGTCCGGATGATCTCACGCCGGACACATCGTTGGAGCAGAAGAACCTCCACAAAATGCTCGTCGCCACTGCACGAAGCTTGAAGAAGCAGAAGCGGAAGCTCAAAACAGCGGAAGACGTACTCAGAATGAGATGGAGCAAAGTACTCAAGACCGCAGACAAATACGGCGATAGTCGCCAAGCAAAGAGCTACCCGAAGCGCAAACTGTTGCCCGAATTTGACGAGGAGGCCGTAGAGCCCCAAAAATCAAAAAACAAAGAGGCCGCCCGGTCGGATAAACGACCACATGACAAACAAAGAGCGGCAAGCGGCGCCGCACACAAATCGACACGCGATCCACATAAGGATCCTCGCAAAAAGGATGGCCTAGTTAGATCCATCTATGGGACAAGAAAGCAAGTTCCAGAAGGTAACACAACACGTCGAGTATTTGAAAATCACGGCACACCCAAATACAGGGGCGCCGCACACCCCCTATGTTTCACCGATGAGGTGCTGGATCATGAATTTCCAACGGGATTCAAGCCCATAAATATAGAGGCGTACGACTGAACAACAGACCCCGGAGTCTGGATTGAGGATTACATCCTGCACGTACATATGGCTAGAGGAGATGACCTCCACGCCATATAGAGGCGTTGCGAAAGTTCTTCATACCCAAAGGAAATTGTTGGGTACACCTTCTATCACAGATCCGAAGGCAAGACATTCGTTGCTGAAATGGATCCTTTCCAGAGAAGGAGTTTCTCTCGAAAGAAGTGAGTGGGAGGAGAGTAGAACTTGATGAGGTAATTATACCTTCTCCCTTATTGGAAAGTAGTTCATCACAGAAATCAGTTCCAGTGATTCCTACACCAATAAGTGAGGAAGTTAATGATGATGATCATCAAACTTCAGATCAAGTTACTACCAAACCTCGTAGGTCTTCCAGAGTAAGATCCGCACCAGAGTGGTACGGTAATCATGTTCTGGAAGTCATGTTACTAGACCATGATGAACCTACGAACTATGAGGAAGCAATGATGAGCCCAGATTCCACGAAATGGCTTGAGGCCATGAAATCTGAGATATGATCCATGTATGAGAACAAAGTGTAGACTTTGATTGACTTGCCCGATGATCGGTGAGTCATTAAGAATAAATGGATCTTCAAGAGGAAGACGGACGTTGATAGTAGTGTTACTAT
>NW_021263816.1:0-1598 GCF_002162155.2 Triticum dicoccoides
GGGGTAAACATTTTTTTTTCACGAAATACGGTGGCCCGTCTGGTGGGTCCCTGCTGTCAGGTGGAGGAATAATTATTTTCCGTGTAATAAGGAGGCACTTCCTTGCCGCGGCCGTGGACCTAGCTGTCAACTTCTCGATGTACAGTACTCTTCCGATGGAAGTCGGTCGTTGATCACATTGACCACGCCGCACCGAGAGCACCAAGGCGGTGGACGACGACGAGGCCTAGGAAGGGGACGACGCGGAGCCGGGGAAGACACGGCAGTGGATGCCCACGCGGAGAGGAGTATGAGCGTTCGCTGGTTCGGCTACGGTGTGAGGATGCCGTCACCGCAGGGCCTGGCCAGCGGTGGGAGTGGTAGGGGGAGGTGAGGCCTTCATGGCAGCACAACCGGCCACGAGAGGCAGGAGCAGGTGGCACGACCGGCGCTGCTTTGGGCAGCTGGAGCAAGAAGACCAGAGGTTAAAGAATCACAACGGCCGTTGGATGGACATCCTACGGTCACTGGAGCTAGAATCATTCATATTGACTAAGTTGACAAAGCCCTTGGTACGCGTCAACTTAGTAGGCCCACAGGTCAGCCTCCGAAACGGTGCACCCCACATGTCAGGGGGAGGAATCATTTTTTGTGCGGATGAAGCTAGAATATCCGGGATTGAAGAAGAAGCACGACATCCGTTGGATGGACATCCAACGGACACTGCTGCTAGAACCGTGTGTTGACTATAAGTTGACAAAGCCTTGCATATGCATCAACTTAGTAGGACCACAAGTGTGTGGCAGAGAACTTATAGCCCGTTTGCGATTTTTAAGTATGTACAACCCATTTTTGAATTCTAATAGAATTTACTACAACCCATTTACAGTTGGTTAAAAGTACAACCCATTTTCTAGCTAGGACAACGATTAATAATTTCAACCAACCGTTGAAAACAGAATTCAATAATATTTCCCACATTTTGATGGGATCCAAAATATTTTTATCCTGAAATTTCTAGTCAGATTAAATACAATTTCAATATAAATTTGTATTACGTTAAAAATCCAACGAAACATTGCGCGCGCAAGAATTAATGAAATTAAAATTTTCAAAATCCAGAAATATTATTTTATAAAGGAATTTGCATGTTTGGTGCATTTTTTATAGTTACTGCCCAGTTCTTATAATTATATCTTATTTATTATTTCTTAAAGCCCATTTTCTTGGTAAGCCTAATGCATCCCTCCTAGGAAAGATTTACAGCCCAGTGGGGCGGAGAATAACAAGTTGACCTTGCCTCGGTATTCCTAAAAAAAAGTATAGCTGGGCTAGCCATTTTCAGCTTGAAAAAAAATAATATCTGGGCTGGATATCTGGTCTGGGCTAGACGGGCCACAGCCCGCCCAGTTAATACCCTGCTCTCCTCTGAACAACAACGAAAACATCGCTAAAGAAAAACTCTGCAGTGCTCACACCTCAAAAAGACAAATACTGCTCGAGCTGCTTGGTCCCAGCTGTCGCCGCTCCTTGTGCAATTCTCTCGTTTATTGACTACATAGGTTGACAATGGTGTGGGACCGTGATGTCAGGAAACCAGGAGGAAGCAAAAAATATTA
>NW_021263817.1:0-1195 GCF_002162155.2 Triticum dicoccoides
TCATGATTAGTAGAACAAGAAACAAAACCCAAAAATAATGTTCCTATAACTACTAGGATGTGGTGGTAAAACGCTCACTGTAAAGCAAATATCAATGTCTTACAAGTTCTTACCATGCAGCAGGCGGTGATCGGCAACCAGCGGTGTCAAGTAACTCCGAATATTGAGTAAAGCGATTGCCAGGGGAGCGTACGTATACACGGTGTAGAAATATGTGGAGCTGGGTTGGCTATATATGGTAGCAAAAGATTAGCAATAATCAATTCAAAGATGCAATGTTGAATAAACGCTCAACGACGGTACTGTGCTGGTCCTAGGCTAGACCAAACTAGAGACGCGAGCCTAGAACACTAATGAGGTCACGTCGTAGCACAACTAGCATCAACAAAGGATATGAAGTAGCCCTGGACAGCAAGATATAAGTGAAGATCACAATAGCAGTAGGCCTATTTAGAAGCTGATGTTGAGGTGCCAAATACTGAAGTAGCTTCTGCAACTATTTAGATGCGTCTCATCGCTAGCTTTCATTTGAGTACTCGCGGAGCCAAAACAGACTTCATATGAGGAAGTTATGCCTGTTTTACTGAACAGTGCACAAAACAGATTGCAATCCGAATTCAACTACGAGATTGAGTCTAGATAGATCCGAATTTTGTTTTTTTTTCTCCTCTCTTTTTTTTCTCACACTTTTTTTCTTTTCCTTTCTTTTTTTTCTCTGACTTTTTTTTTTACTTTTTTCTCTCTCGTTTTTTTCTCTATCTTTTTTTCTCTCTCCCTCTTTCCAAAACAAACTAGATAAGATGTAGATTGGATCAAGCGAAGATGGGAACGATCTCAACTATGATTATGACAATGAACGGTGGGTAGCATGTGGAGGAAATATATGTATGGGTGGTGGACAGCGGAAGGGATAACGATGCAGCGGCGACGTGACTAATGTGAACAGAACTCGAAACTCTAAACGACCTAGACACTAAGACCAGCAACTCGACACGACGATGCAACCGATAATTCAACTATGCAAGCAATGAAAAGAAAATTGCAAAGGCTCAGACTGGCTTGGACAAAGGATGAATAGATCTAACTCTTTTTTGTGGATTTTTCTTGGACAATAGGTAAGAAAATAAATCTAATCTAGGAAAAACTGGAAATTCTCACCGAGCAACCTGAAAACTGATACCACTTGATAGAGGCG
>NW_021263818.1:0-1264 GCF_002162155.2 Triticum dicoccoides
TTGACAGGTCGGTAATCTACAACCATCCGGTCCGTACCATCCTTCTTCTTGACGAATAGGACGGGGCAAGCCCACGGAGAGGAGCTAGGTCGGATAAAACCCTTTTTCAAGGACTCATCGAGTTGTTTCTTAAGCTCGGCTAGTTCTAGGGGTGCCATCTTATAAGGTCTTCTAGCAATCGGAACGGTTCCTGGAATGAGGTCTATTACAAACTCAACGTCCCTGTCAGGTGGAACACCTGGCAATTCCTCTGGAAAGACATCCGGGAAGTCACGGACTACCGGAACGTCCTCAAGGTCTGGCAAAGGGCTGGCGTTAAGAGAATATAATTGTCGCTTGGCTATTCGGGTCAAGACATTAACTATCTTTCCCGAAGGATGGGTGAGTTGAACAGTCCTAGAGAAGCAATCGATTTGGGCATGATGAGCCGACATCCAGTCCATACCCAGAATGATATAAATATCTGAAGATTTAAGGGCGATCAAAGACGCAAGGAAAACAAGTCTGTCGACTTGGATCTCATTTCCATAACTTACCCTAGAGGTCTGCCATCTAGAACCAGGGGTAGAAATTTCCATAGTGGATGGCATGTCACAGAATGCAACGTTATGCAAACGAGCATAACTTTCGGATATAAAAGAATGAGAGGCTCCTGTATCGAAAAGAACAGATGCCGGGTGGCAGTTAACAAGAAGCGTACCGAGAACGACGTTGGGATCCTCTTGAGCTTCTTCGGCAGAGATACAGTTGACATGGCCACGTGAAGCGGTGACCGGCTTGGCGTGGAATATTTTTCCTGTCGGCTTGCCACGGCCAATAGCTTTAGCAGATTGATTGGGGTTGGTCTGGGGACACTCACGCATATAGTGACCAGATTCCCCACACTTGAAACAAGTCACGGAACTGGTACGTGGAGGAGCATTGTTAGTTGGACCCCCATAGGGCTTGGCTGGAGCAGACTGTTGAATGGGGCGAGGCGCCTGGAAGGATGGCCTCGGTGTAAACCTGGGTGGCAGGGCGGTGTTGGGCACCCACACGCGGCGCTTCTGAGGACCAGCACCGGATGAGGAACCCGTGTCACGTCCATGCTTGCGTGTTGCGTCATAGTCAGTCTGACCAGTTTCAGCACTGATGGCTTTGTTGACAAGTTTCGAAAAAGATGTGCACTCATGCAGACGGAGGTCACGGCGAAGCTCAGGACTAAGGCCCTTACGGAACCTTGCTTGCTTCTTGGCATCGGTAGACACTTCCTCGGTTGCATATC
>NW_021263819.1:0-843 GCF_002162155.2 Triticum dicoccoides
TTACTATTTTTATAAAAAATATTACTGTTATAATTTAAACAAGTTTGAACATATTTAAACACAAATAAATATAAAAAACAGCATTTAAAATGCATAAAAAATATTACTGTTATGATTTAAACAAGTTTGAACATATTTAAACACAAATAAATATAAAAAACACCATTCCCACTCCACCGCCGACCCCCTGCCCGCACCCTCCCCACTCCACCACCGCTGCCGACCCCCCGCACCCTTCCCCACTCCATCGCCGCCGACGTCCCATCGCACCCTCTCCCCCGCACCCTCCCCGGCCCGCTCCACCGTCACAAATGGATGCAACTAAAATTGCAAAAAAAAACAAATTTGATTATATTTCCAAATAAGAAATTTGATGATATTTTCAAATAATAAATTTGATGATATTTTTTCATATTCATAAATATTTTCAAATAACAAATTTGATGATATTTTTTAAAAAATTATTTCTATTTTGATAAATTCTAATGGCGCACCGTGGCGGGGTGCACCATTAGAGTGGTTGTACTTATGGTGCACTAGGGTTGCGTGCGCCATTAGATCCCTCTCCCTAGTTCACCTGTTCCCCTCTCACTGTTGCCTTCCTCCCTCCCTCGCCAGATCCAGTCGACCCAACCGTACGCCGCCGCTCCCTTGCTCCGCCCCCTCCGTCCGTCGCGCCTGCACGACGTCGGTGCCGCCGCCGCCGCTGTGGTCTTGCGCTGCCCCGACGCCGCCGCCCCGACCCCCGCAGGAGTCCACCCCCGCCGCCCCCGCGCCCCCCGAACGGGATCGGCCGAGCGCGCGCCGCCCGCTCCGCTCCTCTCCTCCTCCCTCCGACGAGCG
>NW_021263820.1:0-2969 GCF_002162155.2 Triticum dicoccoides
TCACAACGTAACTGGGTGACTATAAAGGTGCACTACAGGTATCTCCGAAAGTATCTATTGTTTTATGCGGATCGAGACTGGGATTTGTCACTCCGTATGACGGAGAGGTATCTCTGGGCCCACTCGGTAATGCATCATCATAATGAGCTCAAGGTGACCAAGGTGTTGGCCACAGGATCATGCATTACGGTACGAGTAAAGTGACTTGCCGGTAACGAGACTGAACAAGGTATTGGGATACCGACGATCGAGTCTCGGGCAAGTAACGTACCGATTGACAAAGGGAATTGTATACAGGGTTTGATCGAATCCTCGACATCGTGGTTCAACCGATGAAATCATCGAGGAGCATGTGGGAGCCAACATGGGTATCCAGACCCCGCTGTTGGTTATTGCCCGAGAGTGGTCTCGGTCATGTCTGCATGTCTCCTGAGCCCGTAGGGTCTACACACTTAAGGTTTGGTGACGCTAGGGTTGTTAGGAAGACTAGTATGTGACTACTGAATGTTGTTCAGAGTCTCGGATGAGATCCCGGACGTCACGCGGAGTTCCGGAATGGTCCGGAGGTAAAGTTTTATATATGGGAAGTTGTTAAACGGGCACCGGAAAGTTTCGGGGTCATACCGGTATTGTACCGGGACCACCGGAAGGGTTCCGGGGGTCCACCGGGAGGGGCCACCCCTCCCGGGGGGCCACTTGGGCTGCATGGGGATAGCATCCAGCCCCTAGTGGGCTTGGCGCGCCCCCCCCCTTGGGCCCATGCGCCTAGGGTTGGGGGGAAACCCTAAAGGGGGCGCACCCCCCTTGCTTGGGGGGCAAGCCCCCCACCCCTTGGCCGCCGCCCCCCCTAGGGTTTTCCCTAGAGGGCCGGCCCCCCTTGCCTCTTCCCCTATATATAGAGGGGTGAGGGGAGGGCTGCTGAACACCACAACTCAAGGCTCAGCCCCTCCCCTTCCCAACACCTCTCCTCCTCCGTACGTGCTCGGCGAAGCTCTGTCGGAATACTGCTGCACCAACTGCACCACGCCGTCGTGCTGCCCTTGGAGCTGTCTTCCTCAACCTCTCCTTCCTCCTTGCTGGATCAAGACAGAGGAGACGTCTCCCGTCCCGTACGTGTGTTGAACGCGGAGGTGCTGTCCGTTCAGCACTAGGACATCGGTGATCCGAATCACGTTCGAGTACGACTCCATCATCACCATCTCCTTGGCAAGCTTCTGCTCGTGATCTACAAGTGGTACGTAGATGCAAACTCTCTCCCTTGACTCATTGCTTAGATGAACTCATAGATGGATCTTGGTGAAACCGTAGGAAATTTTTTAATTTTCTGCAACGTTCCCCAACAGGACCATGATGTAGGTAATGAGGCCATCAAGGTTGGAGAAGGGGCCGATGACATTGGGATTAGCGTCACGGGAGCCGTCAGCACGGGGAGCAGAGGGACTTGGGTTGAAGTCCAAACCCAAGGACTTCTTGTTCTTCTTGGCCGAAGCCACAGCAAACTGGTAGTTGTGCTTGAAGAGAGAGTCGTCACGACACCATAGTGGTGAGGTGGGATCTGCGTTCTCAGGCTGTGGTCCATGGACCATGCAAGGATAGAAGCCTTGGTCAATGGCTTCAGCTCGGCTCTTGGGTTGAAGGCCTCGATAGAGCATATCACCCCAAGGTCTCTTGATGGCATTCTTCTCTGCATATTCCTTCATCACAAACTTGTACTTGAACCACTCCTCAGCCCAATAGCGTCGGATCCATTGGATTCGCGTCTTTCTCTGATGATAGTTCTCTTCAGGATCTGTCTTGTATAGTTCTACTAAGTCATCGGGCAGATCTTTGGATGTTCCTTCTCTGCGCTGTCTGCCACCCTTCCTTGCAGATTTTTCTGCAGCCATGAACTTCAAGCTGAATGGCTTCAATACGTTCAAAGGCTTCAGAGACTTATGCTTGCTGGTCAAGCAGGAACTGGCTTCAGGAGAATTGATATGATGCTGTAAGTATTCTGCAAACGAATGCAGACTATGAGAACCAAGGGATTCTCCCATGGACATGTACCTGTGACAGCATTAGAGATGCGAGGGAAGGGGAAGAGGTCATATGTATTCTCAGAAGATTTTTAAGATAAATCAGTTTGAAGACATTGACCTCATGATGCGAAGACATTCACTTATATAGGTGAGTTGGTTCCAGATTTGTACCAATCCGTGAATAAGTACAAGTGAGGAATCAAACTAGACAGGAAATCTAAGTGAATCGACTAGGCAGTATGAGATGCAGACAGAATAGATCTAACTTGAACAGACAGAAACTACTTTCGGTAAACAGGATGAATCTTGAAGATCAAAAAGGTGGTAAAAATAGAGTTATAATTACCGCACGAAGAACTACTAGATGGAAGAATAGGAGACCGAGCAGTGCAGCCCACCGTGCCCTAACTTGGCGACGGAGGACACCTACAGCGACGGCGGAGAGGACGATGTCCACGACCGGCATGAGGACGGCGTCGGAGAAGTCGCGGCAGCTAAGCGCTTCGTCGCCGGCGTCGTCGCGAGCTAGCGGTGGCGCTAGGGTTTTGACGGAGGTGGAGAGGTGGAAGAAGGATTTCTTTACTGCAGGGGACAAGTATTTATACGTAGGTGAGAGACACAACACAATTACGCTGGTGCCCCTGGCGGTTCATATCTGAGGGGTACGTGGCAAGCATGCAACACACTCAGGGTTGTCCCATGTTCCCACGCCCGCCAGGCATGTCGGAGAGTTGTTCCGGCTTCTCCGGATTTCAACAATAAAGATAAGCCATTTAAAACAGATTTAATGTTTGTCTCTTTGCCTTCTGCTGACTAGGACGCAGAGAAGACATTCGACAGTTTCAATAGAATGCATATGATTTGGACGGATAGAGTTTGAGATAGGAAGCATAGAGAGGTTAGGGTCCGATCACATTCACTTAGTTCAAAAGATCCAATCTTGAAGACATA
>NW_021263821.1:0-1865 GCF_002162155.2 Triticum dicoccoides
GGCGGGATACTCAAGTCGAAGACGATCCTCCCTTTCCCAGGTTGCTTCATCCTCAGAATGGTGCGACCATTGTACTTTGAGGAACTTGATGTTCTGACGTCGGGTGATACGCTCGGCCTGATCGAGGATACGAATGGGGTACTCTCGATATGTAAGATTATCTTGGAGATCAAGCGTTTCGTGGTCCACTCCACGGATAGGATCCGAGAAGCAACGCCTGAGTTGAGAAACGTGGAAGACATCGTGGACTCTGGAGAGGTGCGGAGGTAGTTCCAACTGGTAGGCAACTTCTCCTCGTTTGGCGAGAATGCGAAAAGGTCCAATGTAACGAGGAGCCAATTTGCCTTTGATACCGAAACAATGGGTTCCCTTCAGAGGGGTGACCCGAAGATAAGCCTTCTCGTCAACCTCGAAAGTCATAGCCTTATGTTTTCGGTCATATTGACTCTTTTGACGAGATTGGGCTGTTTTCAACTTTTCACGAACGATGCGAACTTGTACTTCTGCTTCCTGAATCATATCCGGGCCAAAGAATTGTCTTTCCCCGGTCTCTGACCAGTTAAGGGGTGTTCGACACCGTCGTCCATAGAGAACTTCAAAAGGGGCTTTACCCAAGCTAGATTGATAGCTGTTGTTGTAAGCGAATTCGGCAAATGGAAGGCACTTTTCCCAGTCCATTCCGAATGAGATAACAGAGGCTCGAAGCATGTCTTCTAGAATCTGGTTGACACGTTCCACTTGACCACTCGACTGAGGGTGGAAGGTGGTGCTAAAGGAGAGACGGGTTCCCATAGCATTTTGGAAACTTTCCCAAAATCGAGAGGTGAAAAGACTTCCTCGATCCGAGTTGATTTCCAAAGGAACACCATGGAGGGACACTATTCGGGAGATGTAAAAGTCTGCCAGCTGACTAGTGGTTATACTCTCACGAACAGGTAGGAAATGAGCTACTTTGGAAAGACGATCGACAACGACGAAGATAGCATTATTCCCTCTCTTGGTCCTGGGAAAACCGGTAATGAAATCCATACCAATTTTATCCCATTTCCATTCAGGAATAGCTAAGGGTTGAAGGGTGCCAGCAGGCCGTTGGTGCTCTGCTTTTACACGACGACAGACGTCGCAATTTGCAATATACTGAGCAATTTCTCTCTTCATCCTAGTCCACCAGAACCTCTGGCGTAGGTCCTGATACATCTTAGTGCTACCGGGATAAATGGTGAGAGGAGATTCATGAGCTTCCTTAAGGATCAAACGCCTCAGGTTTCGCACTTTGGGAACCACTAGTCGATTTCCGAAGTATACGACCCCTTGATCGTTAATGGAGAAGCAATTCACAATTCCTTTCTGGATGTTTCTTTTGATGCGGGAAATTCCCGGATCTACCTTCTGTGCTTTGATAATCTGATCCGTAATGGTAGGTTTTACCACCAAGGTGGAAAGAAAACCTTGAGGAACAATGTGAAGGTTAAGCTTCCGAAATTCCTCATGGAGAAGCGGTTGACTTTGTTGTAACATCAGGTTGTTACAATAAGATTTACGACTTAGCGCATCAGCCATGACGTTGGCTTTCCCTGGGGTGTAGGTTATTCCTAGGTCGAAGTCTGTGATCAATTCAACCCAGCGTCTTTGCCTGAGATTTAGATCCGGTTGGGTGAAAATGTACTTCAGACTTTGGTGATCAGTGAATATTTCGCAACGATTACCGAGGAGGTAATGTCGCCAGGTCTTAAGTGCATAGACTACGGCTGCAAGCTCTAGATCATGGGTAGGATAATTCTCCTCATGTGGGTGCAATTGCCGTGAAGCGTAGGCAATTACGTGTCGATCTTGCATGAGAATGCAACCTAGTCCTTGTCGCGAGG
>NW_021263822.1:0-2824 GCF_002162155.2 Triticum dicoccoides
AGCTCAGGACACCAAGTCCTCACCGTATTCTCCTTGAGCTAAGGTCACATAGTCCTCGCCCAATCGCTCTGGTAAGTCTTCAAGGTAGACTCTCAAACCTTCACAGACTTCGTTCACTGGCAATCCACAATGTCTCTTGGATGCTCTGAACGCGACGCCTAACCGTCTGGAGGATTCACAATCCTCAAGTGTAATAAGTCTTCAGATCACACAGACAAGAAGACTTAAGTGATGCCCAATGTTCTCTGGCTCTGGGTGGTCAGGGCTTTTCTCCTCGCTAGGAATTTTCTCTCAAAGGCTTCGAGGTGGGTTGCTCTCAAACGACAAAAGCCGTGCACTGAAATCTGAGCAGCCAACCGTTTATAGTTGTAGAGGGTGGGCTATTTATAGCCACTTGGCAACCCGACCTGATTTGTCCGAAATGACCCTGGGTCACTAAGGAACTGACACGTGTCTCAACGGTCAGATTTCAAACTCTCATGGCAACTTTACTTGGGCTACAAGCAAAGCTGACTTGTCCGGCTCTGGACAAGATTCGCTCTCATTGTCTTCACTCGAAGACATTGGTTTCTGGTTTAGGCATCACTTCAGTCATTCTGACTGGTTCTCCTGGACCCCACTTAACAGTACGGTGGTTCCTATGACTCAACACAAAAGAAAAAGAACTACGAAAGATCTAAGTCTTCGAGCTCCATAGGCTTCATAACGTGTCTTCTTTTGTCATAGTCTTCAATGTGAATATCTCCATATACCACCTTTGTCTTCAATGTCTTCACACATTTTTAGGGGTCATCTCTAGTAGTAAAACCGAATCAATGAGGGACTTCTACCTGTGTTATCCTGCAATTCTCACAAACACATTAGTCCCTCAACTAGGTTGGTCGTCAATACTCCAAAACCAACTAGGGGTGGCACTAGATGCACTTACAGACGGGAGTAAAAAAGGACCAGAGGGAGTATCATGCATGCGGAGTAGGCAAAAAAATTGCTTGTCTAAAAAAGGCAAAAAGATTGCTCATTTATAGCCGGTCGAAGTCTCAAAGGGCGCGACCGCGCGAGGGAGGCGAAGGTCGTGGGAGGTGCGACGTTTGACGGAATTAAGTGAAGTTACATCCACACGCCGGCATGGCGTGCAAACAGGCAGAAGCTATACCGTTAGGCCTACGATATGGGTCTAGTACACATGACATCTAGTGGGTCCCGCATAGTTCTCGAGAACTCTTTGGGGGCTTGCAGCCGTTTATCCACCGGGCAAGCCAGCAACCCCACGCTGTTCGCACGCCCTACTCGTCCTCGTCTTCTACCTTACAACAGTTCGCTCCCAGTCATCCCGTCCTTTCACATTAGTTCGCTCCCAGTTTTTTTGCGGGGTACAACAGTTCAACTTCTCCTAACCCTCCTCCAAAATCCATGGCCTCCCAAATCTCCATGGTCGCCGCTGAGTACCAGGTTAGAGCCATCACCGGCGATCAATTCATCGTCACCTACACACATGGATCCGAGACGGTGAAAGCATGGCTTGCTCGCTTCCTACGCATGTTCAACAGTTCAACGGATGAGTGGGTTGCTGGGCTAGATGTTGAGTACACCACAATCGTGGGACGAGAGAAGGATCTAAAGGACGAAGAGAGGAAGAAGCCCGCCGTGATCCAGGTTTGCGTACATAATGTTTGCTTGGTCTACCACATATGCCATGCCGACGTTGAGTGCCAGGATTTTAAGAACTTCCTCAAGGACAAAAGAGTGAAATTCGTTATTGTAGGCTTTAAGAACGACAGTGACGTCCTGCATTGGATAGGTTTCGTTGTAGGCCAGCCCTTTGATCTCTAGAAGGCAAGCCTGGTGTCCTCCTCTCAACCATCAATGCTGACCCTGGCAGCAGCCATGATTGATCCTTCGTACGCTAAACTGAAGAAACCTCATCACAAGTTTCATCATGCATGGGAGTCGAAGATATTAGATGAAGATCACATCCTGTACGCAGCAATGGATGCCTACCTTTGTTTAAATATCTACAAGGGTTGGATGAAGAAGCAGAGTCCAGTGTCCGGTTCAAGCAAAGAAGCGTCGGCGAAGAGGAAGAGGAAGAGGGACGAGGACGAAGTCGAGGACGTGGACTCAGACTCCAAGTAGGTGGCAGTGTCGTCGCTCATGCTGGTTCTACTGTAGTGTCGAGCGTACTAGTTGCTTATTAGTTTATTTTCAAGGGTGTGTTGTGCTGAGGCCCCAGCAGAACTATGGGGCTGTTTGGATTGTGACTATCTTTGCCATATGTTGCCACATGATTTTTGCCACATTTGTCACACTTGCCTTACTTGAGTTGCTCAAATTGTTAGCCATACTTTGGCTTGCCTAAGGGAATCTTGCCACACTTTTTGTGTCTATGACCTGTGGGGTTCACTTCCCATAAAAAATTCCTTGTCTCAGTGTGGCTAGAACCAAACACCTACCTAACTTGGTCAAACTTGCCTAAGGTTAGGTGTGGCAAAGTGTGGCAATGTGTGGCTAGGAACCAAACAGCCCCTATGTTTATGTTCTTTCTCGTTATTTGAACTCTTTAATACGTACAATAGTACTAGTACTATGTCTTACTACTGTTCTTCTTGCAGTTGGTACTACTGCTCGTATCTTCGTATTCCTACTGTACTTAATACGTTCGTACTAGTAGTATAATTTGGGTCAGTCGATTTGTGAAAGAAGTTCGACGGAGCGAAGGAAGAAGACGGCAGAAGAGGTGGAAGAAGCCCTTCTAGCCATCCATGTTGCATCAAACAGCTCACATGAGTCGACTGACCCAAATTGCTCCTTCAGATTGCAGGATCCA
>NW_021263823.1:0-1287 GCF_002162155.2 Triticum dicoccoides
AAAAATAACAAACTTGTAATACGGCAATTATTTTAAAAAAGTGTTCTCAGAAACGAGCTATCATGTGTGGAGATCAATGGCTTTCAAGCCAAATGATCAATCTTATGGCCACATTCATGGCATAGTTTGTTCAAATGATCTCATATTGTGCACAAGGGTGCATATTGGAATGGCAAACAATGTTGCCTAAGGAAGTTTTCATTTTCGTTGGACGAAAAACCATTTTCCATTTTTCGAGTGCCCGAAAGGAGGTTTTTTTGTGAAGGAACTACCAAATAATTGTTGCAAAATTGGACCAAATCATTTTTCTAAAATACTAGGCCATATTTAATGCACAATTGACCAAATGGTTGGGTGTAAAAAGTTTTGATCCACCTCTCGTGAAAAAGACAAATTCCCGCCGATTCAGGTGGAAGCGGGTCAAATTTAAACTCTAGCTGCCACGTAGTTTACTCTTTATTTTTTCAAAAAATCATTTCTAGGTACATAATTATCTTTTTTATCAGAGAAACACCAACAAAATTCCAAGATTCAACCACTAGCTAGGAACGGTCATTCCCGCCATTTTGACCGCATTTTGAAACGGGCATAAAAAATTCAAAAAAAAATCAAAAAATTGGGAAACCTTCGCATTGTGTCATCATATGTGGCCAAGTTCCTAGGAAAAATAACAAACTTGTAATATGGCAATTATTTTAAAAAAGTGTTCTCAGAAACGAGCTATCATGTGTGGAGATCAATGACTTTCAAGCCAAATGATCAATCTTATGGCCACATTCATGGCATAGTTTGCTCAAATGATCTCATATTGTGCACAAGGGTGCATATTGGAATGGCAAACAATGTTGCCTAAGGAAGTTTTCATTTTCGTTGGACGAAAAAACCATTTTCCATTTTTCGAGTGCCCGAAAGGAGGTTTTTTTGTGAAGGAACTACCAAATAATTGTTGCAAAATTGGACCAAATCATTTTTCTAAAATACTAGGCCATATTTAATGCACAATTGACCAAATGGTTGGGTGTAAAAAGTTTTGATCCACCTCTCGTGAAAAAGACAAATTCCCGCCGATTCAGTTGGAAGCAGGTCAAATTTGAACTGTAGTTGCCTCGTAGTTTGCTCTTTATTTTTTCCAAAAATCATTTCTAGGTACATAAGTATCTTTTTTTATTAGAGAAACACCAACAAAATTCCAAGATTCAACCACTAGCTAGGAACGGTCATTCCCGCCGTTTTGACCGCATTTTGAAACGGGCATAAAAATTTCAAAAAAATCAAAAAATTGGGAAA
>NW_021263824.1:0-1205 GCF_002162155.2 Triticum dicoccoides
CCAAAAATCATTTCTAGGTACATAAGTATCTTTTTTTATTAGAGAAACACCAACAAAATTCCAAGATTCAACCACTAGCTAGGAACGGTCATTCCCGCCGTTTTGACCGCATTTTGAAACGGGCATAAAAAATTCCAAAAAAATCAAAAAATTGGGAAACCTTCGCATTGTGTCATCATATGTGGCCAAGTTCCTAGGAAAAATAACAAACTTGTAATACGACAATTATTTTAAAAAAGTGTTCTCAGAAACGAGCTATCATGTGTGGAGATCAATGGCTTTCAAGCCAAATGATCAATCTTATGGCCACATTCATGGCATAGTTTGTTCAAATGATCTCATATTGTGCACAAGGGTGCATATTGGAATGGCAAACAATGTTGCCTAAGTAAGTTTTCATTTTCGTTGGACGAAAAAACCATTTTCCATTTTTCGAGTGCCCGAAAGAAGGTTTTTTTGTGAAGGAACTACCCAATAATTGTTGCAAAATTGGACCAAATCATTTTTCTAAAATACTAGGCCATATTTAATGCACAATTGACCAAATGGTTGGGTGTAAAAAGTTTTGATCCACCTCTCGTGAAAAAGACAAATTCCCGCCGATTCAGGTGGAAGCGGGTCAAATTTAAACTCTAGCTGCCACGTAGTTTACTCTTTATTTTTTCCAAAAATCATTTCTAGGTACATAAGTATCTTTTTTATCAGAGAAACACCAACAAAATTCCAAGATTCAACCACTAGCTAGGAACGGTCATTCCCGCCATTTTGACCGCATTTTGAAACGGGCATAAAAAATTCAAAAAAAATCAAAAAATTGGGAAACCTTCGCATTGTGTCATCATATGTGGCCAAGTTCCTAGGAAAAATAACAAACTTGTAATATGGCAATTATTTTAAAAAAGTGTTCTCAGAAACGAGCTATCATGTGTGGAGATCAATGACTTTCAAGCCTAATGATCAATCTTATGGCCACATTCATGGCATAGTTTGCTCAAATGATCTCATATTGTGCACAAGGGTGCATATTGGAATGGCAAACAATGTTGCCTAAGGAAGTTTTCATTTTCGTTGGACGAAAAAACCATTTTCCATTTTTCGAGTGCCCGAAAGGAGGTTTTTTTGTGAAGGAACTACCAAATAATTGTTGCAAAATTGGACCAAATCATTTTTCTAAAATACTAGGCCATATTTAATGCACAATTGAC
>NW_021263825.1:0-2436 GCF_002162155.2 Triticum dicoccoides
CAAAGCTGCCATTGAGGAGAGAAAAGCATGCGCCTCTGAAAACAAATCGATGCCATTGTTGCTCGCCGAAGAGAACAAGATCATGTCAATGAACCGCAATGACATGGACGACCTCACCAAAACATGGCACGATATGGACAGGAGAGAGATCTTGAAGAGGAGAATGGTATCCTCGGCCGGTCCGTGTTCCAGTTCCGGTGATGTTTTCTCTACTCCATATGGTGGCAATGTGGATGATTTCGGTGCAGGAGTTGGAACAAGCAACGGAGGTGGATTCAGTGGCGCCGATGAACATCAATATGGACTCCATGGCGCGGAGTGAAGATCGAACCCCAATATGATGCCGGACATGGGTGCAAACCTTTCGCATGCCCTCTTTTGCGTAATGAACTTCGCTTTTATTTGCGCGCAAACTGTTTATGTCGTTTGAATTTGAACTTGTTTGCCAAACCCTATGTCAAATGCGAGATTTGCAATTTTTCTGTTTGCGGGTCGTCACGGTGGTGCCCGAGTAGGACCCACAGAAGCCGATCCGTAAAAAAGCAAATTCCGTGAATATACTTTTTTACGGATCCGTTTGGGGGTCTGCATCTGTGCCATCCCGCGACGGCCCGCAAAAATAGTTTTGCGAGAGCTGCAAACGAGTTTTGCGGGCCGGCGGGATGCGGGGTCTGCTAGAATTGCTCTTAGCCCACAAAAGTGATCCTTTTTTTGAGATATAAGTGACCCTTTAGTTAGTTGCTCAACAGGCGGACTATTTTCAGATATGTGGTTAAAAATAGCCCAATAGAGAGGCAAAAAACCCAAAAAAAAACTCATCTCAAACACGAAAACATATACAGAAAATTAAAAAATTGAAATTTAGAGGAAGCGCCCACAACGGGCAACATGGTGGCAGCTGGACGCACCTCTTGACGTGCTCTTAGCCCACAAAATTGATCCTTTGTTTTATTTTTATTTTTGAGATATAATTGACCCTTTAGTTAGTTGCCGAAATCACTAATTGATGAGTATTTATTGTAAAAACCACTCTCATCTCCTCAGATTGTGACAAGTAATGCGCTGCATGTGCGCCACCTGTCGCAACCTAGGAGTTTTCCCTTTTTTCGTAGATCCATTTATTCAGAACGTTTTATCTCTTAAACCGTGCGTCCAAATCTCGAACCGCTTTCACTGTTGGATTCCTCGCGTCGAGATCTTCAAACTAGATCTCATGTTGATAAGTTTTGATGAATATATTTTAAAAAAATCAGACAAAAAACCGAACCGGTAGCACGTGTATTTTCCCTTTCCGAAAGAGGCATGCCCGTGACTCTCGCAAAATCACAATTGTGCCTCTCGCCGAAGCAAAATCGTGCCTCTCATGGAAGAAAAAAGAGAGAGAAAACACGTTTTTTCCAAGTTTTTGAGAGGCACGGCCGTGACTCTCCGGAAGCAAAACTGTGACTCTCGCGAAAGGAAAAAAAATAGAAAGTGCATTTTTTTCCTTTTCCGAGAGGCACGTCCGTGACTCTCGCGAAAGCAAAACCGTGTCTCCCGCGGAAGCAATACCATGACTCTTGCGAAAGGAAAAAAAACAGAAAACACGTTTTTTTTCGAATCTGAGAGGCACGGCCGTGACTCTCGCGAAAGCAAAACCGTGCGTCTTGTGGAAGCAAAACCATGAATCTCGTGAAAGAAAAAAAAACAGAAAACACGTTTTTTTCGTTTCCGAGAGGCACGACCGTAACTCTCGCGAAAGCAAAACCGTGCCCCTCACAAGAACTAAGGAAGACCAATGGAAAACTAAAACGTCGAAAAAACCCGAAAGAAAAACCGTTTAAAAAGCCGAACGCGTGCGGGGGAAAATCCGAAGGAAGCGTGCAGAGCATAGAGCGTTCGTCAACTAGTTGCTCTAGTTAGTTTTTTTAGGGGCAAAAGGGATTTTATTCATTCATCACATTGTGCGGAATACAGACTATATTGGGTGAAATCCCTAGCCACAAGTGGCGCCCGACTGCCAAGGTAGTAGCAGCCTTAACCAAAGCATGAGCTTCATAGTTCGACTCACGAAATTCGAAAGAAAACTTAACAAACTCAAGATCATTCACCCGATCCTTTATCTCATGCAAGACCGGACCATACACAGGCGCTCCGCCCTTGTTGATGTTGTTCACAACCTCCAAGCAGTCCGAGGCCACCTGAACTCGCCGCAAATTCAGATCCTTGGCTAGCGATAAAGCTTCATTGCATGCTTGTGCTTCCAGACTTGGTGGATCCACTAGGCCATCAAAAACAATTACAGAAGCTCCCAAAAAAACTCCCACTTCATCTCTCCATATAACAGCTGCAGCTCCTCGTGCTCCATTCCTCGAGACACCACCATCTACATTCATCTTCGCGTTACCCGTGGCCGGTTTTAGCCATGTGCTTGTCCTCTTGGTGCGCTCTGTGGTC
>NW_021263826.1:0-2437 GCF_002162155.2 Triticum dicoccoides
CAAAGCTGCCATTGAGGAGAGAAAAGCATGCGCCTCTGAAAACAAATCGATGCCATTGTTGCTCGCCGAAGAGAACAAGATCATGTCAATGAACCGCAATGACATGGACGACCTCACCAAAACATGGCACGATATGGACAGGAGAGAGATCTTGAAGAGGAGAATGGTATCCTCGGCCGGTCCGTGTTCCAGTTCCGGTGATGTTTTCTCTACTCCATATGGTGGCAATGTGGATGATTTCGGTGCAGGAGTTGGAACAAGCAACGGAGGTGGATTCAGTGGCGCCGATGAACATCAATATGGACTCCATGGCGCGGAGTGAAGATCGAACCCCAATATGATGCCGGACATGGGTGCAAACCTTTCGCATGCCCTCTTTTGCGTAATGAACTTCGCTTTTATTTGCGCGCAAACTGTTTATGTCGTTTGAATTTGAACTTGTTTGCCAAACCCTATGTCAAATGCGAGATTTGCAATTTTTCTGTTTGCGGGTCGTCACGGTGGTGCCCGAGTAGGACCCACAGAAGCCGATCCGTAAAAAAGCAAATTCCGTGAATATACTTTTTTACGGATCCGTTTGGGGGTCTGCATCTGTGCCATCCCGCGACGGCCCGCAAAAATAGTTTTGCGAGAGCTGCAAACGAGTTTTGCGGGCCGGCGGGATGCGGGGTCTGCTAGAATTGCTCTTAGCCCACAAAAGTGATCCTTTTTTTGAGATATAAGTGACCCTTTAGTTAGTTGCTCAACAGGCGGACTATTTTCAGATATGTGGTTAAAAATAGCCCAATAGAGAGGCAAAAAACCCCAAAAAAAACTCATCTCAAACACGAAAACATATACAGAAAATTAAAAAAATGAAATTTAGAGGAAGCGCCCACAACGGGCAACATGGTGGCAGCTGGACGCACCTCTTGACGTGCTCTTAGCCCACAAAATTGATCCTTTGTTTTATTTTTATTTTTGAGATATAATTGACCCTTTAGTTAGTTGCCGAAATCACTAATTGATGAGTATTTATTGTAAAAACCACTCTCATCTCCTCAGATTGTGACAAGTAATGCGCTGCATGTGCGCCACCTGTCGCAACCTAGGAGTTTTCCCTTTTTTCGTAGATCCATTTATTCAGAACGTTTTATCTCTTAAACCGTGCGTCCAAATCTCGAACCGCTTTCACTGTTGGATTCCTCGCGTCGAGATCTTCAAACTAGATCTCATGTTGATAAGTTTTGATGAATATATTTTAAAAAAATCAGACAAAAAACTGAACCGGTAGCACGTGTATTTTCCCTTTCCGAAAGAGGCATGCCCGTGACTCTCGCAAAATCACAATTGTGCCTCTCGCCGAAGCAAAATCGTGCCTCTCATGGAAGAAAAAAGAGAGAGAAAACACGTTTTTTCCAAGTTTTTGAGAGGCACGGCCGTGACTCTCCGGAAGCAAAACTGTGACTCTCGCGAAAGGAAAAAAAATAGAAAGTGCATTTTTTTCCTTTTCCGAGAGGCACGTCCGTGACTCTCGCGAAAGCAAAACCGTGTCTCCCGCGGAAGCAATACCATGACTCTTGCGAAAGGAAAAAAAAACAGAAAACACGTTTTTTTTCGAATCTGAGAGGCACGGCCGTGACTCTCGCGAAAGCAAAACCGTGCGTCTTGTGGAAGCAAAACCATGAATCTCGTGAAAGAAAAAAAAACAGAAAACACGTTTTTTTCGTTTCCGAGAGGCACGACCGTAACTCTCGCGAAAGCAAAACCGTGCCCCTCACAAGAACTAAGGAAGACCAATGGAAAACTAAAACGTCGAAAAAACCCGAAAGAAAAACCGTTTAAAAAGCCGAACGCGTGCGGGGGAAAATCCGAAGGAAGCGTGCAGAGCATAGAGCGTTCGTCAACTAGTTGCTCTAGTTAGTTTTTTTAGGGGCAAAAGGGATTTTATTCATTCATCACATTGTGCGGAATACAGACTATATTGGGTGAAATCCCTAGCCACAAGTGGCGCCCGACTGCCAAGGTAGTAGCAGCCTTAACCAAAGCATGAGCTTCATAGTTCGACTCACGAAATTCGAAAGAAAACTTAACAAACTCAAGATCATTCACCCGATCCTTTATCTCATGCAAGACCGGACCATACACAGGCGCTCCGCCCTTGTTGATGTTGTTCACAACCTCCAAGCAGTCCGAGGCCACCTGAACTCGCCGCAAATTCAGATCCTTGGCTAGCGATAAAGCTTCATTGCATGCTTGTGCTTCCAGACTTGGTGGATCCACTAGGCCATCAAAAACAATTACAGAAGCTCCCAAAAAAACTCCCACTTCATCTCTCCATATAACAGCTGCAGCTCCTCGTGCTCCATTCCTCGAGACACCACCATCTACATTCATCTTCGCGTTACCCGTGGCCGGTTTTAGCCATGTGCTTGTCCTCTTGGTGCGCTCTGTGGTC
>NW_021263827.1:0-1752 GCF_002162155.2 Triticum dicoccoides
ATATGCCCACACTCTAACAAATCTAAGTGAAGCAAAAGAGCATTCTACAAATGGCGGTTTTCTATGTAAAGAGAAACAGGCAATCCAAACTTCAAATGATATAAGTGAAGCACATGAAGCATTCTATAAAGCCATACTCAAAAGATATAAGTGATGTGCACAGAGCATTCTATAAATCAACCAAGGATTATCTCATACCAGCATGATGCATAAAATAAAAATGAAAACTAAATGCAGAAGACGCTCCAAGATTGCACATATCGCATGAACGAAACGAATCCAAAAACATACCGATACTTGTTGAAGAAAGAGGGGATGCCTTCCGGGACATCCCCAAGCTTAGACGCTTGAGTCTCCTTGAATATTTACTTGGGGTGCCTCGGGAATCCCCAAGCTTGAGCTCTTGCCTCTCTTCCTTCTTCTCACATCGAGACCTTCTCGATCATCGAACACTTCATCCACACAAAACTTCAACAGAAAACTCGGTAAGATCCCTTAGTATAATAAAGCAAATCACTACTCTAAGTACTGTTGCAAACCAATTCATATTTTGTTTTTGCATTGTTTCTACTCTAATATAACTTTTTCATGGCTCAATCCACTGATATGAATCGATAGTTTCATCAAAACAAGCAAACTATGCATCAAAAACAGAATCTGTCTACAACAGAACAGTCTGTAATAATCTGAACATTCACCATACTTCTGATACTTGAAAAATTCTACCAAAATTAGGAAAAATAAACAATTTGTATAGGAATACAGTGCCAAAAGAATCAGAACCATTTGACGTTCCAGCAAAAATTGTAAAATCACGCACGACAGCCAAAGTTCCTGTCCTGCACCGCACAAACCATCAAGGAAATGTAAACATCCTAAAGGCAAACCTTGGCACATTATTTTTATAATACAATGGAACTGTACAAGGGGATAATTATTTTTATTGAAAAGTTTCTGTAATCAAGATTCACAAAGTTTCCATGAGCATGAACAAAGTTCAAGGCTAGCCCCCACTTCAACAATTTTTGTCTTTCTCACTTTCGCTTTCATTTTTGAAAAAGTTTTAGGTCCCCCTCTTTATTTTTGTTGTTTTTAAACTATGTAAAAGAACTCAACAGAAATAAATGACTCTCTAAAACTTCCGGGTTGTCTCCCTGGCAGCGCTTTCTTTTAAGCCATTAAGCTAGGCATATAGTGCTCAAGTAGTGAATCCACCTGGATCCCAAGGTATATCAAAGCCAATTTTAATTAACAATGATTCGTAATTTAGTAGTGAGCACAGAGTAACATATATCATGTAACAACGAAGTCTAACTCTCTTCCTATGCATCGGCATGTCATAACAGAACAATTCATGCACACATAGTAAAGGCCAATGCATAGTATAAATAGTTTCTTGCAATTTTATCATATTGGAAACATAGAGAGGTGGAGATATAGTTAGTCTCTCATAATAATTGCAAGTAGGAGCAGAAAGCACATGCATATTATATTCATCAAAATCATCATGTGCAATGGTAAAAGGAAACCCATCAATATAATCCTTAATAAGGGCAAACTTCTCCGATATAGTGTAGTCGGGGGAATTTAAAAAGATAATAGGACTATCATGTGTGAATGCAATAGCAACAATTTCATGTTTATCATAAGGAACTATAGCAAATTCATCTCCATAAGCATAATTCATATTGGCATCTTGGCCACAAGCATAGCAAGCATCATCAAAAAGGGATATTTCAAAAGAATCAACGG
>NW_021263828.1:0-1145 GCF_002162155.2 Triticum dicoccoides
TAGCTTTGGCACAATCCTAAGGCACAATCCTCTGACTAATTCATCACTGTAGGCCGGCATGAAACACACTCCTCCAAAAAAGCCTAAAATTCCACTATTATTAAATGTAAAAAAGCCTAAAATCCACTAGTATTGCCTCTAAGAAAGCCTTAAAAGTCCACTATTATTGACAATCAAAATATGATCTGAACTGTAAGGAGTTAACTGAAAAATGAGTGTTAACTGAAGTTTTTGGTTCTAATTTGAAAACCCAAAATTTCATCAACACATTAATTATAATTTGTTTGTGCAAATACTTCTCTCAGGCAGCCACACACATCTTTCTTCATCCAATTTTTTCCTACAGCATCATTGAACATCTGAAACTTACCAGCTCAACTTGAGAAAAAAATGGATAGGCAGGGACATTTGTGCTTTTTTCCATCTAATCTAATCTACCTCTGCTTGATTAACTATTGTTTTGGTTTTCACTTTGTGCTAGCCCATTAGATTAGTTGGTAAAGTACATGCTTCATCTTACATTCTCTACCTGTGTGTACATGCATTTGCAGGCTTTCAGGCCCTGACTAATTAACTACATTGCTGATCAGAGACCCTGCTGTTTACTGGGAGGTGGCAATACTACTGTGCTAGTGTGCTAGTACTGGTTTTTATTCTTTGGAACCTTCTACTTATGAAGCTCTCTCAAGTAAAGATTTTCAACTAGTACATTTTTGTATGGTGCAAAAGTCCAGCAGCACTAGAACTGAATTGATTGATCTATACATGTTGTAGGAGGAGCTATATCATTTTCTCCATGGGGAAGGAGGAGAGGGAGGAAGGAGGAAGGAGGAGAGGTACCTGGGCGGGCGCGGCCGGTCATCGGAGGGGTTGGGGTCAGGGTTGGGGTTGCCGGCGGCACTGTCGAAGGGATGGCTCGATTGGTCATCGGGGAGGCCTCCTGGGCGCCTCGGTTGGTCGTGGGGAGGCCGGCGGCCGCGGTCGTCGTCCTGCACCCCGTGCCCGGACTGAGGTAGAGGCGGCGCAGGGCAGGGGCCGATGCGGGAAGGCTGTCGGCGACGGCGAGGTCGCGGAGGCGTCGGCTATGGAGGAGCTGCAGTGGTGGGGGGCGCGGGGGCGGCGGCGCACGTAGGGGCGGCGGCGAC
>NW_021263829.1:0-1034 GCF_002162155.2 Triticum dicoccoides
AGGTTAAGAACGAGGCTGAGAAGAGGTTGAAAGAACTTCTCCGCGAGGAAGAGTTGAAGTGGGCGTTGCGCGCTAAGGTCCGCAAAGTAGTCCAAGGGGATGCCAATACTCAATTCTTTCACCTGATTGCGAATGGCAAGCACCGTAAGAAACGTATTTTCCAGCTAGAGCAAGATGAAGGCACAATCATTGGGCAGGATAATCTCAAAGCATACATCACTGAGTATTATAGACAGTTATTCGGGCCGCCGGAGGTTAATTCCGTGTCCTTGGATGAGTCCAGGACTGATGATGTTCCTCAGTTGTCGGTAGCCGATAATGAGATTTTGCTGGCCCCATTTACGGAGAAGGAGGTGTTTGATGCTATAGCACAAATGAAAAACAATAAGGCTCCCGGACCGGATGGGTTTCCGGCTGAGTTCTATAAAATGTGCTGGCACATTATTAAGGGGGATCTGCTACCTATGTTTACCGATCTTTTCTCTGGACAGCTACAACTGTTTCACTTGAATTTCGGAACCATCACATTACTCCCTAAGAGAACGGAGGCTGTGCGCATTGAGCAGTTCAGGCCGATTTGCCTACTCAATGTTAGTTTCAAAATATTCACCAAGGTCGGGACGAACAGGCTCTCACAGATTGCGCTTTCTGTGGTGCAACAGTCTCAAACTGCTTTTATGCCGGATAGAAACATCCTTGAAGGGGTGGTTGTCCTGCATGAAACGCTCCATGAAATTCATTCTAAAAAATTAGATGGAGTAATTTTTAAGGTGGATTTCGAAAAGGCGTATGATAAGGTTAAGTGGCCATTCCTGCAGCAGGCATTGCGTATGAAAGGTTTTGATGATGCCTGGCGCCATCAGGTGGAATCTTTTACGCAAAAAGGGAGTGTTGGTATTAAAGTAAATGACGATATAGGTCATTACTTCCAAACTCACAAGGGCCTCAGGCAAGGAGATCCAATGTCCCCTATCTTGTTTAACATCGTGGTGGATATGTTAGCAATTTTGATAGGAAGGGCGAAGGACAATGGA
>NW_021263830.1:0-1154 GCF_002162155.2 Triticum dicoccoides
GTAGACATGCTAAATGGGTTGAATTCATTGAGACTTTTCCTTATATCATTAAACACAAGAAGGGAAAAGAAAATGTTATTGCTGATGCATTGTCTCGCCGCTATACTATGCTTTCACAACTTGACTTCAAAATATTTGGTTTGGAGACCATCAAAGATCAATATGTGCATGATGCTGATTTTAAAGATGTAATGCAGAATTGTAAAGAAGGAAGAATGTGGAACAAGTTCGTCGTTAACGATGGATTTGTGTTTCGTGCTAACAAGCTATGCATTCCAGCTAGCTCCGTTCGTCTTTTGTTGTTGCGGGAGGCGCATGGAGGAGGATTAATGGGACACTTTGGCGTGAAGAAGACGGAGGACGTACTTGCTACACATTTCTTTTGGCCAAAGATGAGACGGGATGTTGAGCGTTTTATTGCTCGCTGCACTACATGTCAAAAAGCTAAGTCACGACTCAATCCTCATGGTTTATATATGCCTTTGCCTGTATCTAGTGTTCCTTGGGAGGATATATCTATGGACTTTGTTTTAGGTTTACCTCGAACAAAGAAGGGGAGGGATAGCATATTTGTTGTCGTGGATAGATTCTCGAAAATGGCACACTTTATACCATGTCATAAAAGCGATGATGCTGTTAATGTTGCTGATTTGTTCTTTCGTGAAATTATTCACTTGCATGGTGTGCCAAATACTATTGTTTCAGATCGTGATACTAAATTTCTTAGCCACTTTTGGAGATGTTTATGGGCTAAGTTGGGGACTAAATTGCTTTTTAGTACTACTTGTCACCCCCAAACTGATGGACAAACTGAAGTAGTCAATAGAACGTTGTCTACTATGCTTAGGGCTGTTTTGAAGAATAATAAGAAAATGTGGGAGGAATGCTTGCCTCATATTGAATTTGCTTATAATCGTTCATTGCATTCTACTACTAAGATGTGCCCTTTTGAAGTTGTGTATAGTTTCCTACCTCGTGCACCTATTGATTTGTTGCCTCTTCCATCTTCGGAGAAGGTTAATTTTGATGCTAAACAACGTGCTGAATTGATTTTAAAAATGCATGAGTTAACTAAGGAAAACATTGAGCGTATGAATGCTAAATATAAACTTGCTGGAGATAAGGGTAGAAAACATGTTGTGTTTGCACCTGGA
>NW_021263831.1:0-1011 GCF_002162155.2 Triticum dicoccoides
AATATAATTTAAACTTCAAAAATTCATAACTTTTATTCTGTAACTCCAAATCAGACAAATTATATATGAAAAATGATCAGAAAAATCCAATCTATCCATCTGTACTATTTTCATGCATGTTTAAACAAGCTAACTTGCTGTTTATCACAGAACAAGATAAAACACCTTAAATGGCAATTTATGAGTTTGAACTTTGAATCAATGGTTCAAATTAGTTCAAACCCATCTGTTCTTAGTTGCATTAGCCCAATACACTCATTTTGCCATGTCTCATGCATGCATCATATTGTTGCATACTGTTTGGTAATGTTTGTGTATCGGTGCTCTCTGCGGCAGGTTCTGCCCCCGAGGAGTACCGTGATAACCCCGACGAAGAGCAATACCAGTGCACCGACCCGTCAGGCAAGCAACCAACCATTTGATCATATCGATACAATCCCATGTTCTCGCTCCTGCTCTCTTTTACTGCATTAAGACAACGCGTTTTAAACTGCTGTGTGCTGCGGTAGTTGAACCCATTTCCTCTGCATGACCTGTCATTGCCATAGTAACTAGATGAAACCCACTAGCATGTGTAGGAGTTGATTGAGCCATATGTATGTGTTGTTCCTACCTTGCTATGCCTGCTATGCTTAGAGTTGTGTCAGGTCTGGTTCATCTGGGTGATGGGCTAGAGTGAAATGTTTATGTCGGTAATGAGAGTGGTGTGGTGAACACGATTTGGTAAAGGTATCGATGAGAGGCCATGTAGGAGTACATGGTGGGTTGTTTCATTGAAGCCGACCTTAAGCACTGAGATCTGTATGTGTGATTTAAGACACAGTTACTACCATGCATTGGGCCCTGAAATATGACCCCGCTCGACTTCTTATTCACCCTAGCTCTCTGTCCAGGAGTTGCAAGTAGTTTCTGGTGTTTGTAGTCTACTGGAGGCCGTGGACAGCGCTGACCGTAGGGGTGGGCTGTGATGCGGTAGGTACGTGGCACGGTGTACCGAATACCCGTTAGGTA
>NW_021263832.1:0-1189 GCF_002162155.2 Triticum dicoccoides
GTATTATCTTCCTTTGCATCTGCATCCTCCATCACCATTCATCATGGTAGCAAGTTGTGTTGCCAGGATCCTTGACACGGATGTTGGTAAAACCTTGATGAATATGGAAATGCTCAAGTTCTTGAGAGCACGCACAAGCGCTAGGTGTTATCATCGGCACTAACTGGGTTTGCTCTCAGGTTCCTCGGCAATGCTATGATCTTTTCAAACAGTGAATTCACTCTCTATTGTTGGGTTCTTTCCTAGTTACCAGAATCATTCCCAGCATTTGCATTTTGTTCCCAGCTTGCACCATCAATGTGCCATTCTACCACGGGTCTCTTCCATCTCCGGTGATGAGGAAATTCATCCATTACGTTGTCTTCAACAAGGTAATCCACATCATCCAAGTCCGAGTATGCCATTCTACCGACCCCGCCAATCGATTGCTGTGATTTGCCTTAGGCTGATATAGAGAGTCTCAATGATCTTTATATCAAAGGTAATTCTTTTTGCCACTTAAGATAATAATCTACGAATCACCCTCCTCCAGGATGTTTCGTCGTGGTATCATGGCAACTCAACTCCTCGCTACGTTGACAACCGATCGCCACATTCTTAAGTCTGGAATTGTTGTCTACCTAGTGAACCTCGTCATCTGCTCCACTCCATTTCCTCAGATGTATGCTTCGTGTCTCAGCTCGAGAGATGTGACAATGTCTCATCCCATGAGTTGATCCTGAGTTGTTCGGTCTTCGAGAAGATCGATCCTTCTAGAGTTCTCCTTTCCTCTTCATGTCATGTTGACAGGATTTCTCAGAGCAAGACTTCAAGACAATGATGGTGATCGAATCAACGTTCCTATGAAGTGCAACCCGGATCGTGAAGATTGTGCTAGTTTGCGTTCCCCTTCATCTTACCATACGCTTGAATCTCGGGACGAGATTTTTGTTTAGTAGGGGTGAGTTGTCACATCCCTAGCTGCTGGTAGTGCTCTAGGCTAGCTTCATGTGTGCATCATGTCTATATTTTTGAAACTTGAATTGAGGAATATTGGAAGCCTCAAAACCCTAAATAAAAGAAGGGCAAAAACCCTAAAAATCTCATTCATTGTTCCAAAATGCTCTTCTTAAATGTTTGATAATTTTTGGCAAGGGTTCTGGTCCCAACCAAAATATTGAACATTTTAGGAGGATTTATTTTTGGGACT
>NW_021263833.1:0-860 GCF_002162155.2 Triticum dicoccoides
CCAACACACTCATATTGCCATGTTTCATGCATGCATCATATTGTTGCATATTGTTTGGTGATGTTTGTGTATCGATGTCCTTTGCGACAGGATCTGTTCCCGAGGAGTACCGTGATTACCCTAACGAAGAACCGTATCCGTGCAACGAACCATCAGGCAAGCAACCAACCATTTGATCATATCGATACAATCCCATGTTCTCGCTCCTGCTCTCTTTTACTGCATTAAGACAACGCGATTCAAACTGCTGTGTGCTACGGTAGTTGAACCCATTTCCTCTGCATGACCTGTCATTGCCACAGTAACTAGATGAAACCCACTAGCATGTGTAGGAGTTGATTGAGCCATATGTATGTGTTGTTCCTACCTTGCTATGCCTGCTATGCTTAGAGTTGTGTCAGGTCTGGTTCATCTGGGTGATGGGCTAGAGTGAAATGATTATGTCAGTAATGAGAGTAGTGTGGTGAACACGATTTGGTAAAGGTATCGATGAGAGGCCATGTAGGAGTACATGGTGGGTTGTTTCATTGAAGCCGACCTTAAGCACTGAGATCTGTATGTGTGATTTAAGAATCAGCTACTACCATGCATTGGGCCCGAAACCAATGGACCCTCTCGACTTCTTATTCACCCTAGTTCTCCGTCCAGGAGTTGCAAGTAGTTTCTGGTGTTTGTAGCCTACTGGAGGCCGTGGACAGCGCTGACCGTAGGGGTGGGCTGTGATGCGGTAGGTACGTGGCACGGTGTACCGAATACCCGTTAGGTATCTCGGGAACCCTGTTCACATCGTTCGGGACCGTATGGGAAACCTCGGCCGGACTCCCTGCGGATGGAACCTGAATAGGCGATAAACCTGGACT
>NW_021263834.1:0-1072 GCF_002162155.2 Triticum dicoccoides
GTTGAAGTAGAAGATGCACGTGGTGTCCATGATGAAGGTCGGCCTGCAGAAAAGTTAGTTCGCCCCAATGCTTGTCGATCCTGCACTTCACGTTCAGCTTTACAAGCAAGATGGAATAAACGAGTGATATTAGTATACTCCTTATAGTCTAGAATGGTCTGAATCTCTCTATTTAATCCACCCAGAAAACGTGCAAGCATAGCTTCATTCTCCTCAACAATACCACATCTAATCATGCCAGTTTGTAATTCCTGATAATATTCTTCTACAGAATTTTTCCCTTGTCTTAAACGCTACAATTTTTGAAGCAATTCACGTTGATAATATGGTGGAACCCAACGCGTACGCATAGCAGTTTTCAAAGCAGCCCAAGTAGTTGGAATAGGATATAATCTACAATGTTCAGACCACCATACACATGCAAAACTAGTGAAAGAACAAATGGCAGCAGCAACTCGTCTCTCCTCAGGATATTGTAAACATGTAAATCGTTGTTCAGTTTCTAACTCCCAAGTAAGATATATATCAGGAACATATCTACCCTCAAATGGTGGAATATTCAATTTCAGTTTAGGAATATGGACATCATCTCGTACCTGAGGTGGTGGTGCAGGCCTACCATTACGAATATATACCGGAGGTCGACCTGCTGGTGGTGGTACAGGTGGCTGCATGTAGTGTTGATTTTGATCAACCTCATCCTCATAATCTCCCACATAATCATCCTCCTCCGCATCAGCAGCAGGAGCCACAGAAGTATCAACAGCAGCACCAACAGTTTGGCCAAACGCAAGAGGAACACGGCTTGCTCGGCGGAGGTCTGCTTCACGACGTGGAGGTAGTCGTTGTTGTTGTTGTTGGAGAGGTGCGTTAGGTGCAGCGGGTGGTGGTGGTGGAAGACGCGCGAGCAATTCATTAAACTTGTTATCGAGCTTTGTTTCGAACGTCTTCTCAAGGCCAGTGATCTTCTCCATGGCCTCTTCAAAATTGTTCAGCACATCTTGCACCTGTTCAGTCATCATTTGCTGAAACTTATCATGAAGCTCCTTGTTCGATAAATTCTCCCAATCAA
>NW_021263835.1:0-1197 GCF_002162155.2 Triticum dicoccoides
CCGCCCCAGCTCGGCCATGGCTGGCACGAAGCCTTTGCCAACAGCGGTTGTAGCTCTCTCCGCCTGCAGTTGCAGCATCTGGTGCGCCACACCCCCTCTGTACGCGCCGTCGGCGCTCGCCGCAGGGTGCACACTGCACGCACCATCGTCTTCTTCTTCCCTGGGCAACCCAATTCAACGTCTGGTCGTTGTAGCAAAACAGCTTGTCGTTTGTAGCTTTTCGTTCCCGGGTTGCAGCAAAAATGGAGCGCCACTACGTCTCCCCGTACCAATCCCTGACATGTAGCAAAAATAATCACAGGTTCCAGCTGCTACAGATGCTGCTTCCAGCAATTCTTCTGCCGGTTGCAACTTTTGTGTTCTCGATTCCAGCAAAAATGACAGCAATGGCGCAGTCCGCTCTCCACCCTAGTAACAAATGTCCTGGCTGGTTCCATCTATTTGTGTCGCTGGTTCCAACTTTTTGCTCTCCCGGTTGTAGCACCGCACCCATGTCTTGTCCACGCTGGCTTTTGGATGTAGCACCGCCCCATGTCATTGAAGCTTCTGCGAGCGCTGGTTCCAGCTTTTTGTACCCTTGGTTCCAGCATCGACAGCGACGGGCTGTTGCAGTTCGTCGGCCGCCGGTTGTAGCACGGCCCGGGCCGGTTGCAGCTCGCCTGCTGTTGGTTGTCACCGCTCGATGCCGGGATCCAGTTTGCTAGCATCACAACATCGCCGGGGTGCAGCAGGTCGCCACGCTGGTCCCAGCCCTCCTGCGGCTCGCCATGGCCTCGCAACGGCGCTCTCACAATACAGGGGCGACGACGGACGCGAGTGTCTGCAGCATCCTTCAATCCTTACTCGCGGGGGACCTTCAATCGAATGGCGGCTTGTCTCCGGCACACCGCCGGCGACAGATGAGCGGCGGGGGAGAGGCGCATGGATGGGATGGGATGAGTGACGGGGGAGAGGTGGAGAAAGATCAAGAGAGAAAAAGATAAAAGAAGTGAGAGGACGTAGGACCAGTGCGCAGTGTGATGCGCGAGCGAGCGACCGGCCGAAGCTTCATTTATGAACATCATTTTCCCATACAAAAGAGGCACATGATTTTTGGCAACACAAATCTTCGTACCTACCAATCCTAATACTCCAAACATTTCTAAATATAAGTCTTTTTAGAGATTCCAATATAAACTAATATGAAGCAAAATGAGT
>NW_021263836.1:0-1823 GCF_002162155.2 Triticum dicoccoides
CAATACGCCTAGCAACCTCGTTGCTGGGTAGTTAAAGGACAATAATTTCATTCTTAGTGTGTTGGTTATTGAATCATCATTCTAAGACTGATCGTGCTACCTAGTCCTTATTTCGGTGCACCCTTCGACTGATGAGTTAGGATCTTGTCAAGTCCTCACCCATTTGATCATATCGTCTTGCCCTGAAAAGCAAGATTGTTCTCGAGCTTAGTAACATACCGGTGGTTCGTGATTTTCCGAATATCTTCTCGGAAGTATTACCAGGTTGTCACCTGACCGCTGTGTTGAGCTTGTGATCAAGTTGGGTTCTTGTGAACCACCTTCTCTCCAAGAATCTGTGTTGGATATCCCTGAGCTAGTTGGTTGAGCTAGACAACAACTTGGAGAGTTGGAAGGTAAAAGCTTGCCTGACTTAGTTCGTTCCAAAGGGATATTCTTGTGTAGTGTGTGTTGAAGAAAGATGATATCTTCATCGATTGGTCCCTGTGATCAGTTGTTGGATCTATTATCTTACCCGAACCCTTGATTGAGTATGGGCTATCGTCAAATCAAATCAGAACCAACGATATTCGTAATGTTGTCTTACTCGTGGTTGATCCCTCGAGCATACACCATTATATCTTTTGGGTCTGACCAATGCTATCACCGTGTTCACTTAACTATGGAATTCCTTTTAAAAGGAAACCTACATGAATTGTTGTTGAGCCCATTGACAACATCCTTATCTCCTCCATGATTTTGTTGAACATTAAGCTAGTGTTGGAAATTTTTGGAAGCATTTTCTTCATGCTAGCTCATGAAGTATTTGTTGATGAAAGGAGTGACTTCCTTTTATACACGTGCATTTGGTGAAAGTTGCCGCCGTGAATTTGAGAAAGTTAGTTTTGCTTTCTCTGCAATCATCCCAAGTCAGTCATGCATACGTGCGAAGTATTCTGTGGTCTGGAGACTTGCAACCTTCATTCCATATGTGTTCCGAGCACACCAAGCCACTGATTGAGTTGTTCAAAGATAAAGGAGTCTGTCCAATGTGAACTCTTTGGACTTCCACGCGTGGAGACTTCGATGTCATTAATGATGGTTCCCCCTCCTGAACTCGGTAGTGTTTTATTATAAGACTACTTTGTGGTCATGCTTGTCTTGGACAACATGTTCACATGTTTGTAGCAGAACCAGCTCATGTTTTGGAGCTTGCTATCGTAGTTCATCTCCCGAGAATCCCGCAACGTCATCTCGTCGATTTGTGTTGCAAACTTTCATTTTCTTCCTAGACTCGATGAGTCTGGAATATCCTGACACCAACCAGATCTGAATCTCAGGCAGATATGATGGTTTGGAACATTTCCCAAGAACTATAATATTGGTCCCTCGATAACCGGTAAAGTGGATGTCGTGGCCAACACACCCAGCCGGAAGACCTATTATTGTAGTATCTTGTTTGAGGAAGTTGGCCACCTCCCCATAAGGATTTCGTAGGATTTACCTCCGTAACTGTTCCTTATGGATTCTAGTGCTCCCGAAGTCCGACCTTTTTACTTGATGTTCTAGATATCAAACCATATCCATGAGTGGGTTACACTAGCACATCAAGGAGAACATTAGAAGCGGAGTGCTAAATGTCTCTCGGTCGATCATCCAGATTTTATTTCCTTGGCCCCGCCAAGGGTGAAATCTGAGAAGGTGTTATCTTCCTTTGCATCTGCATCCTCCATCACCATTCATCATGGTAGCAAGTTGTGTTGCCAGGATCCTTGACACGGATGTTGGTAAAACCTTGATGATTATGGAAATGCTCAAGTTCTTGAGAGCACGCACAAGCGCTA
>NW_021263837.1:0-899 GCF_002162155.2 Triticum dicoccoides
GGAGCGTGCGATGCTTGATCATATCAACATTGGAAACACTTCCAACACATATCGTCAGCTCACCTTTAGCTAGTCTCCGTTTATGCCGTAGCTTTTATTTCGAGTTACTAACACTTAGCAACCGAACCGGTATCTTATACCCTGGTGCTACTAGGAGTACTAGTAAAGTACACATTAACATAATGTATATCCAATATACTTCTATCGACCTTGCCAGCCTTCTCATCTACCAAGTATGTAGGGTAATTCTGCTCTAGTGACTGTTCCCCTTATTACAGAAGCACTTAGTCTCGGGTTTGGGTTCAACCTTGGGTTTCTTCACTGGAGCAGCAGCTGATTTGCCGTTTCATGAAGTATCCCTTCTTGCCCTTGCCCTTCTTGAAACTAGTGGTTTCACCAACCATCAACAATTGATGCTCCTTCTTGATTTCTACTTTCGCTGGTGTCAAACATCGTGAATACCTCAAGGATCGTCTTATTTATCCCTGATATGTTATAGTTCATCACGAAGCTCTAGCAGCTCGGTGGCAATGACTTTGGAGAAACATCACTATCTCATTTGGAAGATCAACTCCCACTCAATTCAAGTGATTGTTGCACTCAGACAATCTGAGCACAAGCTCAACGATTGAGATTTTCTCCCTTAGTTTGCAGGCTAAGAGAATCGTCGGAGGTCTTATACCTCTTGACGTGAGCACGAGCCTGAAATCCCAATTTCAGCCCTCGAAACATCTCATATGTTCCGCGATGTTTCGAAAACGTCTTTGGTGCCTCTACTTAAACCATTTAACTGAACTATCACGTAGTTATCAAAACGTGTATGTTCGATGTTCGAAACATCCACAAACGACGTTTGGGGTTCAGCACACTGAGCAGTGCATTAAGGACATAAGCTTTCT
>NW_021263838.1:0-9262 GCF_002162155.2 Triticum dicoccoides
AAAAGAAGCACCGTTGAAATGATTTAAAGAGAGAGATTGCACCGGTTGAATTAAATGGCTAGAATGAGATCACATCCTCAAAAGAGTTTGAACGAAAACAGAGTGGAAACATGAATCTTTGAGATATCTTGAGCATTCCGGAACAATAGAATAGCGAGAAATGAATAAATATGAGGAGCACCGTCAAGAGAAGGTATTTGAAACGAGAAAAAGGGGATATAATCGACAAATCTTGACTTGAATCCACCGGAGAAGAGAAAAGACAAAGAATGATAACTTGAAGCTCTGTTACGATCTTCATGAGAATCACCGGATAAGAATATTGACGGAAAAGAATGGCGAGACTTCACAAGAATAAAAGGATACTTGATAAAGAAATCTGGGTCCTCGAAGAAACAAAGAGAGGGAGGGTGGGAAAAACAAAGGCAACTGGAGATGGATGAAATGAACGCCGTTGAGAAGACTTGAGTTGATCTTGTAGATATTGAAATGATCAGATCCACTTGAAGAGAAGCACACCGGTTAAAAAGGATTGACAAAACAATCTCGATTATCATGACGGATTAGTATTCACATCGGAGTATGAGAACACCACTTGGGAAAAGTATGGAATCAACATTTGACTTTGAAGCAACTCGAATACCACAACTCAAAACAGAACAAAGAATTGACTTGCGAAATAAGCCAGAACAAACATATGATAGAGATTTCGTCCGAAGTTTTCGTGGTGGGGCCTACACGGGCTCGATCGTACAGCACCATCATGTACAAGGCAGTGCACATGACATACGAAGCGTCCCCGAGTCGGCATAGCCAAGGACTCTTTAAGACACAACGAGACCACTGTAAAACCGACCGTGAATAGGCGGACCACTAGACGTCGAACCCCAATTTCATATCATACATCTATCGGAAAGATATCCTACGAGCTACTTGAATTCCCACCTATGAAACTCCCGAAATTTTCCGGTTATGCAATCAGGTGTTGGGGATACAGGGGAAGCATAATATCTCACCCAAACTAGCAAATCCTACATCCAGCTGTATCCATCCTTCAACACATAACCAAGAAACCTTCCGAAATCATCTACCTCAACCTTCGAAAAGCATCCGTTATACAAGTTATGGCGATACTCCCGAACTCCCGCCCCAGTACTGGGTGGCGTCGAGGTTATCTCACCAACGAACTGCATAAAAGAGATTTTTGATGTCGGCGTACTAAACTCAGGTATTCCTGAATTGCAACGATAAAATTATGACGACAACACCTCAGAGCTCGACTCCCCGGGACACTTCCACAAAACCCCTGACAGGAGGCACCAAGACAATGTTCTCATCATAAAACCATCGGAACGATTCCAAGATACCCGCGTGATCCTAAAAAATTTTAGTGAAATTTGAGAAGAGAAGAGTCAAAACTCTACATCAGGATGCCTTACCAGAGTGATGAAGGGACTGAGGAGTAAAAAGAATTCCTAAACTCTTCGATATATAATTCCTAAAGACCCAAAACATTTTTCTAGACACAACTCGGCCGCTAAAAACGATCAAGCAATGGGGCTCCTAAGGTCGGGGAAGGCTCTGATTACCAACTTGTAACACCCTCGATGCGACTATATCTCCCACGTGTCGAGGCACGACTTAGAGGCATAATCGCATTGAAGGCATATGTCGCAAGTGAGGTAATCTTCACACAACCCATGTAATACAATAAGGGAAAGAGATACATAGTTGGCTTACAATCGCCACTTCACACAACTACATGAATAAAGCATTACATCATCCAAATACACTCAAGGTCCGACTACGGAACCAAAATAAAAGAAGAACCCCAAATGCGACAAAGGTCCCAATCACCCCCAACTAGGGCTCCACTATTGACCAACTAGAACGAAACAACACAAGGACAAGATCATCATCGAGCTCCTCCTGAGCTTGGTTGCGTCATCTGCACAAACTCATCGGCACCTGCAAGCTGCTTTTGGAAGTATCTGTGAGCCACGGGGACTCAGCAATCTCGCACCCTCGCGATCAAGACTATTTAAGCTCATAGGTAAGGCAAGATATGAGGTGGAGCTGCAGCAAGCGACTAGCATATATGGTGGCTAAACATACGCAAATGAGAGCGAGAAGAGAAGGCAAAGCACGGTCGATAAAAGTATGATCAAGAAGTGATCCTAGACTACCTACGTCAAGCATAACTCCAACACCGTGTTCACTTCCCGGACTCCGCCGGAAAGAGACCATCACGGTTACACACGCGGTTGATTCATTTTAATTAAGGTCAAGTTCAGGTTTTCTACAACCGGACGTTAACAAATTCCCATCTGCCCATAACCGCGGGCACGGCTTTCGAAAGTTCAACTCCCTGCAGGGTGTCCCAACTTAGCCCATCACAAGCTCTCACGGTCAACGAAGGAATAGACCTCCACCCGAGACATTCCGATCAGACTCGGTATCCCGGTACAACAAGACATTTCGACAGGGTAAAACTAAACCAGCAACACCGCCCGAATGTGCCAACAAATCCCGATAGGAGCTGCACATATCTCTTTCTCAGGGCACACTCAGATGAGCGCTCCGTACAACTAAAACCAAACCTCGAGTTGCCCCGAGGGGGCGCTGCACAGGACTCTAGTTCGGACCAACACTCAGAGGAGCCCTGGCCCGGGGGGGGGGGTAAAATAATGATGACCCTTGGGCGCGCGACCCCCAAGGGAAAAGAAAAGGCTAGGTGGCAAATGGTAAAACCAATGTTGGGCATTGCTGGAAAAGCTTTACTTAAGGCGAACTGTCAAGGGGTTCCCATTATAGCCCAACCGCGTAAGGGACGCAAAATCCGGGAACATAACACCGATATGACGGAAACTAGGGCGGCAAGAGTGAAACAAAACACCAGGCATAAGGCCGAGCCTTCCACCCTTTACCAAGTATATAGATGCATTAATTAAATAAGATATATAGTGATATCCCAACAAGTAAATAAATATTCCAACAAGGAACAACATCTCCATGTTCCAACAAGGAACAAACTTCAATCTTCACCTTCAACTAACAACGCTATAAGAGGGGGGCTGAGCAAAGCGGTAACATAGCCAATCAACGATTTGCTAGGACATGGTGGGTTAGAGGTTTGACATGGCAATTTGGGAGGCTGACAAGCAAATGGTAGGCATCGTAGCATTGGCATAGCAAAAGAGCGAGCAAACTAGCATAGCAAAGATAGTAGTGATTTCGAGGGTATGATCATCTTGCCTGAAATCCCGCAAGGAAGAAGAACGAGTCCATGAAGAAGACAAACGGACGTAGACGAACGGATCCTCACAACCTCGACGTTATCGGAACCAACCCAAAGAAGCAAACACCGGAAAAGAAGCACACAACATAGTAAACAACCACCACAACAACATGGCACGATGCACAATCGAGTATGATGCATGTCCGGTTTAATGAAACATGGCATGGCAAAGTGCAACAAACAACACTACAAATTAAGTGGAGCTCAATACGCAACGAGTTGCATATTGATGAAACACCACGACACGTTATTTAGTTTGATCTCGTTTATGTACTCAACAATATTAAATGTTGGTTAACATGGCAAGAGGGTGAAGCAAAGTAAAACTACCTATCTAGTCAAGTTTAAATGAGGCCGGAAGCAACGAACAACAATTCCGGAAACTCCCCATATGCATATTTTAGATTAGGTCCTGTTCTGCCCTAAACACAATTTTAGGGTTGTTAAACATGCAAAGTAAGGCCACCATGTTAAACTAGGCAAAATTCTACCCCATTTACATATAAAGTTTATTTAAATCGGAGCTACGGTTATTTAGTTATGAATTAAATCATTTTAGCATGGCATAGGAGTAAATTAATGCAAACAACATTTTTAACATTTCAAACATAGATGAAAGTTGGATATTATTAATCTACACAAAATTCTAAGCAAGTTTCATATATAAAACATTTTAATCCGATGCACGGTTAGTGAGTTATTAAATGCATGAACTAGGGGGACTATACTGCCAAACTGCTGCTCCGGATAAATAGGAAAAATCCCAGGCGCTGAAAAACACATCACGGGCCGAATCTGAGGTAGGCCCAACAGTGAGGAGAAAAAAATAGAGGAGGGGGCGCTGGGGTCGGCTCACCCTGGGCCTGGGCCGGTAGCAGAGACGAGGAGGCAGGCCGGCTTGGGGCTGCGGGGCTGGGCCGGATCTGGCATGGCGGCCCAGCGGAGAGGAGGGGCTGGCGCTGGGCCTCGCGCAGGACGCGGTCCACGGGGACTGACGCGGAGTGACCCGGTCCGATCGAGGCAGGGCGACGGTGGCGCCCATGGCGACGATGGCCGGCGGCGAACTTGGAGAGAAGCGGCGTCAGGCGAGATCCGATCGGCCAGCGCCGGATCCGGGCGGCCGCAGGGCAGAGGACTTCGGCAGGTGGGCGGCGAACTTGAAGTCGAGGGAGGACGCACGGCAGTGAACTGCAAGGGTCACCGGCGAGGGTTGCCGGCGTCGGGGAGGCGCGGCGGCCGGCGATGGGGATCTGCGATGGCGCAGCTCCTGAGGCGGCGTGGCACGAGCGGGAGACCGCGGGTAGGCGGCGGCGACGAGATGGGCTCGTGCGGGCCCGATCTGGGTCCCGCGGGCCGGCGGCAAAGTGGGGCAGCGCGGTGCCATGTGGCGCGCGCGGGTTGGACGAGGGCGGTGGCCGGCTGAGGTGTCGGCCTCTGATTGGTCGGGATGACGAGGCGGCGGCGCTGGACACGTCCAACATCGGGACGGACAAGTCCGGCGGCGCGGGGAGGAGTGGATCTAGGGTTCATCCGCGAAATGATTCGAAATTTTGGGGAGGGGCTATTTATAGGCATAAGTGGAGCTAGGAGAGTCCAAATGAGGTGCGGTTTTCGGCCACGCGATCGTGATCGAACGACCGAGATGATGGAGCAGAGTTAGGTGGGTTTTTGGGCCAAAATGGAAGGGTGTTGGGCTACAACACACACGAGGCCTTCTGGTCCCTCGGTTAACCGTTGGAGTATCAAACGAAGTCCAAATGATACGAAACTTGACAGGCGGTCTACCGGTAGTAAACCAAGGCCGCTTGACAAGTCTCGGTCCAATCCGGAAATGTTTAATCCCCACACAAGAAAGAAAGGTAGAAATGATCACCGGAGGATAACGAAAGCGCCGGAATGCAAAACGGACAACGGGGAAAATGCTCGGATGCATGAGACGAACACGTATGCAAATGAAATGCACATGATGACATGATATGCAATGCATGACACGCAAGCAATGACAAGGCAACACCAGCGAATAACTGAACGACACCTGGCACATCGGTCTCGGGGCGTTACAACACTCCACCACTACGAGAGGATCTCGTCCCGAGATCTAGAATGGCACCGGAGGGGCAACGGAAAAGAAAGAGAAGAGGTAAAACTAAGTTGCTTCTTTGACAAACGAGTGAGACCAAAGAACCTGGAAAAGGTTAAGCCATTTCGAGAAAAGAATACAACGGAAATGACGAAGCTGAAAACACTCCGTTAGAAAAGAGGAACAAGGGAAAACAACTTCGGGTAGCACTCCGGTTGAGAAGTTATGCAAGACTTGATACGGTGAAAAGAACTTGAGCAGAGGACACGACACTCTGGTTACACAAGATAGAGAAGGAATAAGACTGATATAATTTGGACAGCACTTCGACTGTAAATGGAAGAAATTGAACATGATCTTGACAAACCGAGATGAGGAGTGAAAAGAGCAACATCACTAGACCCCCGGGAGAAAGAATAGAATAAAGATAATTGAAATAAGAGAATTGAGAAGAAAATGTCAATTTCTGCCACAAAAGAGTTTGAAAAGGCATCTTTAGGAGAAGGGTCGAACGGAGTTGTTGGAAAACCAACAATGAAAATACTAAGCTTGATATGGTCTTATGGAATATATCTCAAATATATGAGGTGACAATTTGCCACTCACGGGAAAGAATTGGATTGGAATGAACAAGGAGACGAGAAAGCTATATCACCGGAAGGATAATGAAGAACTTGGGTCAATTATAAGCACCAAAATTAGCAACATTCCTTAGGGAAGGCTATAGGTGAAATATAACCCAAGATAACTCCAAAGAAGAGATTGATGGATTTAAAATATCTCATTCTTGATAACTTGTGACTCACGAAGCAACGAAGGGGAATTATCAAGAAGGACATAATACCACCTCCAAAGATACGGTAGAAAGAAATTGCACTCCGGATAGCAAGATGAAGAATGCTTGAGTTTCTTAGAAAAGAATCTCGATGAACACTTCAAGAAGAAATATAAATCCTTGATGAACCATCATGTAGAACTTCCATGAAGAACTCCGGTAACAAAAAGATGATCAAAACAAAATGAAGGAGAAGTTGAAAACACAAGTTGAACCCTTGCAATGGTTAGATAGATCTTTGGAATGATAATTAGATCTTGGAACTCCGGGAAAGAAAAGATGAGCAACTCGAACTGAGAATGTGATACGATGAACCACTCCGGAAAAGAAATTGAATAAACTTGATGAAACAAGAATAAGAATTATGTTATGTCTATCCTTCACCAATTAAATTGATGACAATCAACGGATTTGACATATTACTTATTCTCGTAGAAAAGATTAAGAGAGATATAACATAAACTTGAGAAGGTCTTCAATGAACCACCGGTAGGATTGGAACAACAAATGAATTGATATGATAAGAAAGAAGAAAAAATCTTGAACGAACCATCGTACGAATTGAAAATGAATTAAGGGAAGACAAAGAAACACCGGGAAGAATAGTGAAATGAACGAAGATACATGAGACAATCTAGATACATGAGAACGAAGAGAGCACGAGCCGATTAAAGATCACTTGAACAAGGCACCGGTAAGATCGGAGAATGATAACTGCAAACTGAGAATGAATAAATCTTTGATGATGGGCTCCGGATAATCAAACTGAGAAGACTCTTGAATTACTCCAGATGGGTGAAAAGAGTTCCCACAATCAGAACAATTATGAGAGGATGGCCTCGAACTAGAACCATGAATCTTGAAGAGAAAAGAGCAAGATTAAGGAGAAACTCTTCTTCGGTCTTCAAATGACAACGAGAAACACCACCGTGAATTGTTGAGGCACTCCGGAATGAATAATGGAAAGGTTTAGCCAACGATGAAAAGAATTTGAAAGGTTTTAGAGGAGGACATTTGACTGATGGCAATTCATTCTTATGTCACAACTTCGAAAAGAATTTTTGAGGATAGCTCCGGCAGAATTAGAAGAGCCAGGTAAGATCCTGGGAAAAGACCTGTGGGTTAGGGCCCACTTAAAAGAAGCACCGTTGAAATGATTTAAAGAGAGAGATTGCACCGGTTGAATTAAATGGCTAGAATGAGATCACATCCTCAAAAGAGTTTGAACGAAAACAGAGTGGAAACATGAATCTTTGAGATATCTTGAGCATTCCGGAACAATAGAATAGCGAGAAATGAATAAATATGAGGAGCACCGTCAAGAGAAGGTATTTGAAACGAGAAAAAGGGGATATAATCGACAAATCTTGACTTGAATCCACCGGAGAAGAGAAAAGACAAAGAATGATAACTTGAAGCTCTGTTACGATCTTCATGAGAATCACCGGATAAGAATATTGACGGAAAAGAATGGCGAGACTTCACAAGAATAAAAGGATACTTGATAAAGAAATCTGGGTCCTCGAAGAAACAAAGAGAGGGAGGGTGGGAAAAACAAAGGCAACTGGAGATGGATGAAATGAACGCCGTTGAGAAGACTTGAGTTGATCTTGTAGATATTGAAATGATCAGATCCACTTGAAGAGAAGCACACCGGTTAAAAAGGATTGACAAAACAATCTCGATTATCATGACGGATTAGTATTCACATCGGAGTATGAGAACACCACTTGGGAAAAGTATGGAATCAACATTTGACTTTGAAGCAACTCGAATACCACAACTCAAAACAGAACAAAGAATTGACTTGCAAAATAAGCCAGAACAAACATATGATAGAGATTTCGTCCGAAGTTTTCGTGGTGGGGCCTACACGGGCTCGATCGTACAGCACCATCATGTACAAGGCAGTGCACATGACATACGAAGCGTCCCCGAGTCGGCATAGCCAAGGACTCTTTAAGACACAACGAGACCACTGTAAAACCGACCGTGAATAGGCGGACCACTAGACGTCGAACCCCAATTTCATATCATACATCTGTCGGAAAGATATCCTACGAGCTACTTGAATTCCCACCTATGAAACTCCCGAAATTTTCCGGTTATGCAATCAGGTGTTGGGGATACAGGGGAAGCATAATATCTCACCCAAACTAGCAAATCCTACATCCAGTTGTATCCATCCTTCAACACATAACCAAGAAACCTTCGGAAATCATCTACCTCAACCTTCGAAAAGCATCCGTTATACAAGTTATGGCGATACTCCCGAACTCCCGCCCCAGTACTGGGTGGCGTCGAGGTTATCTCACCAACGAACTGCATAAAAGAGATTTTCGATGTCGGCGTACTAAACTCAGGTATTCCTGAATTGCAACGATAAAATTATGACGACAACACCTCAGAGCTCGACTCCCCGGGACACTTCCACAAAACCCCTGACAGGAGGCACCAAGACAATGTTCTCATCATAAAACCATCGGAACGATTCCAAGATACCCGCGTGATCCTAAAAATTTTTAGTGAAATTTGAGAAGAGAAGAGTCAAAACTCTACATCAGGATGCCTTACCAGAGTGATGAAGGGACTGAGGAGTAAAAAGAATTCCTAAACTCTTCGATATATAATTCCTAAAGACCCAAAACATTTTTCTAGACACAACTCGGCCGCTAAAAACGATCAAGCAATGGGGCTCCTAAGGTCGGGGAAGGCTCTGATTACCAACTTGTAACACCCTCGATGCGACTATATCTCCCACGTGTCGAGGCACGACTTAGAGGCATAATCGCATTGAAGGCATATGTCGCAAGTGAGGTAATCTTCACACAACCCATGTAATACAATAAGGGAAAGAGATACATAGTTGGCTTACAATCGCCACTTCACACAACTACATGAATAAAGCATTACATCATCCAAATACACTCAAGGTCCGACTACGGAACCAAAATAAAAGAAGAACCCCAAATGCGACAAAGGTCCCAATCACCCCCAACTAGGGCTCCACTATTGACCAACTAGAACGAAACAACACAAGGACAAGATC
>NW_021263839.1:0-1191 GCF_002162155.2 Triticum dicoccoides
GCATCGATGCTGCCAGCACCATGCGTGCGTATACGAGGGATCTACATGTGCTGTACACCATGTCGAGGAGTCGGAGGGGCCAGCAAAGAAGGACTCGATGATGGTCGCGGTGCCAATCAATGCGGGGCCGATGTCGCCAACGGTGGTCGGATTAGACGAAGTGGTCGGGGAAGATGACAGCGATGTTGGCGATGAGCAGGTGGTAGACGAAGATGAAGGCAGTGGACGGGCAGCGGCTACGGGGGTAGCAGGGGCAGTAGCCGAAGAAGAGTGGCGGCTGCGGCGGCTTAGTTAGAAGCACGGCGGTGGTGGTCAAAGTATGCGACGAACCCAACAGCATGACTAGGAAACGCATGGACGGTGGCATTCCCATGCCGATCGAGGCAGGTCGGCGCATACTAGGGGAAGTCGATGTGCGGTGATGGCGGAATGGACCGCGGGCCACGGCGCTGGGGCCGAAAGGGGCTACGCATCAGCGACGGGCAGGTCGGGGCGACAACGGGAAGACCATGGGGCAGCTGCTGTGCTACTATCCGAAGGGGCAACGCAGCGCAGCACGTGAGACAATGTGGACACGGGGACGACTTTAGGTGGTGGTGGAGACCTCGTGCCATGTTCGCTATGGCCTGATGGGGCGATGAAGCGGCAACATGAGGGTTGGTGTAACAACAGAGATGACCTCGATAGGATAGCCTCGGGGCGGTAGTAGACCGCGTGCCACGATGTGCTACGTCCCGAAGGGGCGACACATGGGCAGCACGTCGGTCGGTGCAACCACGGGGGGAACCATGGGGCGGCAGTGCTGTGGCCCGACGGGGCGACGCAGCAGCAGTCCGATGCTCGATCGTGGTAGGGGCGAACTGTACTCTGGGCGGTCATCATGGGACCTACAGAGGCGCGTGCAACCAATGGGACAGGTCGGTCGCACGGCTTAGATGAGGAAGATCGTGACGGCAGGCGGGTGATCAATCTAGTCGCACGCAAGGTCGCGGACGCCGCTCGGTGGAGGTGGGGTGGTTGCAAAGTCCAAGCTGAAGCCGGCGGTCACGACCGGCGCGGGACGACGTGTAGACAAGTGCGACAGTGGCAACGCATGGGTGACCAACACAACGTCGGCATCCGAGCAGCGACGCTCGAGCGGCCAACGTAACAACGACACCCGATTGGCCAGTCCCGATGCAACGAATGCAA
>NW_021263840.1:0-1191 GCF_002162155.2 Triticum dicoccoides
GCATCGATGCTGCCAGCACCATGCGTGCGTATACGAGGGATCTACATGTGCTGTACACCATGTCGAGGAGTCGGAGGGGCCAGCAAAGAAGGACTCGATGATGGTCGCGGTGCCAATCAATGCGGGGCCGATGTCGCCAACGGTGGTCGGATTAGACGAAGTGGTCGGGGAAGATGACAGCGATGTTGGCGATGAGCAGGTGGTAGACGAAGATGAAGGCAGTGGACGGGCAGCGGCTACGGGGGTAGCAGGGGCAGTAGCCGAAGAAGAGTGGCGGCTGCGGCGGCTTAGTTAGAAGCACGGCGGTGGTGGTCAAAGTATGCGACGAACCCAACAGCATGACTAGGAAACGCATGGACGGTGGCATTCCCATGCCGATCGAGGCAGGTCGGCGCATACTAGGGGAAGTCGATGTGCGGTGATGGCGGAATGGACCGCGGGCCACGGCGCTGGGGCCGAAAGGGGCTACGCATCAGCGACGGGCAGGTCGGGGCGACAACGGGAAGACCATGGGGCAGCTGCTGTGCTACTATCCGAAGGGGCAACGCAGCGCAGCACGTGAGACAATGTGGACACGGGGACGACTTTAGGTGGTGGTGGAGACCTCGTGCCATGTTCGCTATGGCCTGATGGGGCGACGAAGCGGCAACACGAGGGTTGGTGTAACAACAGAGATGACCTCGATAGGATAGCCTCGGGGCGGTAGTAGACCGCGTGCCACGATGTGCTACGTCCCGAAGGGGCGACACATGGGCAGCACGTCGGTCGGTGCAACCACGGGGGGAACCATGGGGCGGCAGTGCTGTGGCCCGACGGGGCGACGCAGCAGCAGTCCGATGCTCGATCGTGGTAGGGGCGAACTGTACTCTGGGCGGTCATCATGGGACCTACAGAGGCGCGTGCAACCAATGGGACAGGTCGGTCGCACGGCTTAGATGAGGAAGATCGTGACGGCAGGCGGGTGATCAATCTAGTCGCACGCAAGGTCGCGGACGCCGCTCGGTGGAGGTGGGGTGGTTGCAAAGTCCAAGCTGAAGCCGGCGGTCACGACCGGCGCGGGACGACGTGTAGACAAGTGCGACAGTGGCAACGCATGGGTGACCAACACAACGTCGGCATCCGAGCAGCGACGCTCGAGCGGCCAACGTAACAACGACACCCGATTGGCCAGTCCCGATGCAACGAATGCAA
>NW_021263841.1:0-1208 GCF_002162155.2 Triticum dicoccoides
TGAGGGTCGCCGCGAAATGCATGTCGACTTCGAGGGTCGACTCGCCGACTTTGAAAGAGCAAACCTAGTCGCGCTACAACACATAGACGTGGTCGATCCTTGGGTGGTAGAGCACAAAACCTTTATTAAGAAGACGTACAATGACCGAGGCCAACAAAGGACGGACGGAGATATACTCAAAGAGCACAACTCATGTTTCACGCGTTGGTTCAAGCAGAAGCTTCTGTCGTACCCTTTACATGAGGATTCTTCCGCGGAAGAACAACTCATATTCGCCTTGTCACAGGGCGCCGAGCACAACCTGATGACCTATGAGGCGTACGATATCAACGGCTACACATTCTACACCGAGGCCAAGGACATGAAGAGCGATGGTTATCAGAACTCCGGGGTAACGATGGAATCCTACACCGGTAACGACAAGGACAGATACTACGGAAGGATCGAGGAGATCTGGGAGCTGAGCTACGCTGGAGATAAGGTCCCGATGTTCCGTGTCAGATGGGCCAAGAGCGTCCTAAAAGAAGACCGGTATTTCACCACCATGGTTATACCCGAAGCCAAATCCAAGACCGCGGGCGCAAACGTCACCGCGAAAAATGAGCCATGGGTACTGGCTTCCCAAGTGGACCAATGCTTCTTCATTACCGACCCGTCAAAGACCAGTTGTGTTGTCGTGAGGAGAGGCAAAAGGAAGATCATCGGAATGGATGGAGTAGCCAATGAGCAAGACTTCGACAAGTACGGTGACCCGAGGATCGAACATGACGACGATGATGAAGTAGCAGCATACACCACAAGAAGAAGCAGGACCACCCTACCTAAAGGACGTCCGTTCCACAGAAGAACTCCATTTGCGAAAAAGAAGGGCAAGAAGATTGCTAACAGATAGCTAGCTAAGATCGATTGTATTTAAATCGTAGCCTTCATTTCTCGATTGTATTTCATGGGCACTTTTTGAACTATCATGAATATTTTTAAATTTCATGGACACTCGATCTCGATCCCCCTCCATCTCGATCGCTATCCCACCTCGCCAGATCCGGTCCCCCTCGCCACCGAGCACCCCCCGGTCCACCGGCTGCCGCCGCCGACCCCCCGCACCCTCGATTCCCCTACTCAACCGCCGCCGCCGACCCCCCGCACCCCTCCCCTACCCAACCACCGCCACCGACCCCCCGCACCCTCCCCCGCTCCACCGGCATTAC
>NW_021263842.1:0-1239 GCF_002162155.2 Triticum dicoccoides
AAGCACCGGATCCCATCAGAACTCCGAAGTTAAGCGTGCTTGGGCGAGAGTAGTACTAGGATGGGTGACCTCCTGGGAAGTCCTCGTGTTGCATTCCCTTTTTAATTTTTTTCGCGCCGCTTGCAAAACAAAACGCACGTGTAAGTAATATATTTACCGTGTTTTATTATTTTGCACGAGTGCGGTAAGTCATAGCTGGGTGCTCACGATTCACGGGTCCAGCGTCGGCGTTGTGGCGCGGCAAGCGTGCACTGGTGCGGTTGAGAGGGAGGGGTGGAAACCGCGTTAAACTCGTCTCCGTAGTTGAGAGGGAGCGGCCAAAGCAATGTACAATCGTCTTTGTAGTGGAGCTGGGAGGGGCAAGGATAAGGGACGAAGACCGGGGTAACATGTCGGATGCGATCATCTCAGCACTAAAGCACCGGATCCCATCAGAACTCCGAAGTTAAGCGTGCTTGGGTGAGAGTAGTACTAGGATGGGTGACCTCCTGGGAAGTCCTCGTGTTGCATTCCCTTTTTAATTTTTTAAGCGCCGCTTGCAAAACAAAACGCACGTGTAAGTAATATATTTACCGTGTTTTATTATTTTGCACGAGTGCGGTAAGTCATAGCTGGGTGCTCACGATTCACGGGTCCAGCGTCGGTGTTGTGGCGCGGCAAGCGTGCACTGGTGCGGTTGAGAGGGAGGGGTGGAAACCGCGTTAAACTCGTCTCCGTAGTTGAGAGGGAGCGGCCAAAGCAATGTACAATCGTCTTTGTAGTGGAGCTGGGAGGGGCAAGGATAAGGGACGAAGACCGGGGTAACATGTCGGATGCGATCATACCAGCACTAAAGCACCGGATCCCGTCAGAACTCCGAAGTTAAGCGTGCTTGGGCGAGAGTAGTACTAGGATGGGTGACCTCCTGGGAAGTCCTTGTGTTGCATTCCCTTTTTAATTTTTTTCGCGCCGCTTGCAAAACAAAACGCACGTGTAAGTAATATATTTACCGTGTTTTATTATTTTGCACGAGTGCGGTAAGTCATAGCTGGGTGCTCACGATTCACGGGTCCAGCGTCGGCGTTGTGGCGCGGCAAGCGTGCACTGGTGCGGTTGAGAGGGAGGGGTGGAAACCGCGTTAAACTCGTCTCCGTAGTTGAGAGGGAGCGGCCAAAGCAATGTACAATCGTCTTTGTAGTGGAGCTGGGAGGGGCAAGGATAAGGGACGAAGACCGGGGTAACATGTCGGATGCGATCATA
>NW_021263843.1:0-800 GCF_002162155.2 Triticum dicoccoides
GGGAGCAGGAGCGTGGCTGGTAGAACGTGGGTAGGAAGTGGAGTGCTCCAGACTTGGTCTCCCTGATTTGATTGATGGGACCTGGGCGGGAGCGCACATGGCCCTTTGGCCCAATTAGTTTAATCAAATTGCTTAATTAAAGCTTAATTAAACACTACCTAGAGATGGGCTCTGCTACAAGACAACATCTGGGCCTCTTAATTCAATTGGAGCCTAATGCATGCATCATGCATGCCTAGACATGATTAAGAGGAAACCAATTACGGTGTGTGGCTATATGAGCTAAGTCACGTACGCATACCACATGCATGTATATATATGCTATCTAATGGATCTTTTTTTTTCTTCTTCTTTTTTTTTTCTCTTTTTTTTTTGTGTGCAGCAGATCGGTCATATTATTGCCTTTCTCCATCGAATTATATTTTGTGTGCATTCGTCAATATACAACGGTATTTTGATGGAGGGACATACTCCATGATCCTTTGACATTTTTTGGCGTCCCTCTGACGGTGAAATTTTAGATCATTATCCGTCCGCGACGGTGCGCGTACATTTTTTCCATAGGAGGAAACTTGAGGACTGTTACTTGTTTTGTCATATTTTATAATTGTCAGTTTAATGCGTACATTATCGACCTTCGAAAATATATCGTATGCCTATTTTTGTTAGTCTTCACTTTGAGCAATTGATTATATTTTTTAATTGATTCTTCTCATTATAAAACATAATTTTGCCCTTTTTTTAATTTATATTACGTGGTCCATATATTTATTTTATCTTGGTCAAAATCCATGTCAACA
>NW_021263844.1:0-1079 GCF_002162155.2 Triticum dicoccoides
CCGGGCTGTAGCACTGGGCTAGCAGGACTCCGGTAAACCGGGCTGTAGCGGGCTAACAGGACTCCGGTACTCAAAGCGTGACATTTCCCCGAAGGGACAGACACAGGAACGAAGAAGGACACATGCCGGCCAGCCTAAGTGTTCCAGAGCAGTAGCAAGCTACCATGGCTCAGCGGTAACACTAGGAGACATTTCCCGGTAAGAGAGGCTACTAAAGATAAACAACTAGATAGTCAGATCCCACACATACCAAGCATTTCAATCATACACACAATATGCTCGATATGTGCAAATACAACGAAGCATCACAACATGACTCTACGATACAAGTACTTTATTTAAGGCTCAGGGAGCCATACATAACATACACAAAGGTACGGGTCTCACGACCCAACATTCAAGTCATACAGTCATACAAACCAGCAGCGGAAGTAACTTGTCTGAGTACAGACAACTAATAAAATAAAAGAGGCTTGGAAAGCCTAGCTATACTACGTGGTCCTTCACAAGCTCAGGGTCACCACCCGGGTCTTTAGCCTACTCGTTGATGTCAACGTCTACATAGAACCCATCAGAAGGGGTTGCAGCGTCTTCTGTAAAAATGTAAATTATAGCAACATGAGTACAAAGGTACGCAGCAAGACTTACATCAGATCCTACATACATGCATATTATCAAGAAGGGTTGGTGGAGTTATTGCAGCAAGCCAGCTTTGACTCTTGGCTAGACTACCCTACGATACTTTGACTTGAAATGGTTTTGCGCACACGAGTCCACTACTCACCACTTCAATACACTACCGAGGATCCACCTCCGTCTCCCTACGGATGAGCCATCCTCGGCACTCACACTTATCTTGAGGCTTTTAGTAGTTTCCATTTACTTGTCTATGAACTGTATAGGCAACCAAGTAGTCCTTTACCGCGGACGCGGCTATTCGAATAGATCATGTTAACCCTGCAGGGGTGTACTTCTTCATACATGTTTCCACCACTTAGCGTCTGCACACGACATGTGCTCGGCAGACTTCAAGCGAAAGCCGACGTGGGTGTAGACCACGACCTACCTAAACACTTAAG
>NW_021263845.1:0-3400 GCF_002162155.2 Triticum dicoccoides
AATAGTTTATCGCTGTTGTCAACCATTATCAACTCCGGGTACAGGTCTTCGTAACCATTTTGCCTGTCCCTCAGCCTCATATCAAGCTATAACATATCTTTGCATCACATTGATGATAATTGTTTCATTCTTTGGAGCTTTTCCACACAAAAAACCTCCAAGTATGAAAGTTAGCGACAATTGTGGATTTCGCTATACATTTCACAAGTCATGTCTTTGTACTCACAATCTTTTGAGAGCACTTATTTATTTCAGCTTGAGGCCGATATCATTGACTCCATTCCAGTGATCTATATATGGACCGGACATTGCCAAAACAACCCGGATATGTGAACCGTGTCAGGGTAATGTATTGAGCTTCCAACAACTGAAGCATATGGTACCATATCCGTTTTCAATCTTTTCTCATCAAATCTTGGAACACCATAGTTTCCAGTTCCATTACCCTTGACTATAAGAACAGGTGTAGATTTTCTCGCATGCATACTTTAGAGACCTTTCTTAGCATGTCCATTCGACATCCCTAATACCCCCTTTTATTCTTTTCTTTGTGAATCTCGATACTTATAACGAGAGACACTCTACCGAGAACATTCTTTTGAACTTTGAGGATAAGAACTTCTTTTCTCCTCCTGCAGTAGGTTGACATCACCACTAACAAGTAGGATGTCATCCACATGCACATGATTAGGAAATGAATTTTCCATTCTATAACTTTGCACGAATACAATTGTCCTCTCATTTTCTTTAACCCAAAACAACATTTGATTGCTTCAGTCCATAAAAGACTTCTTCAGGCAGTATCCCATGTGTTCTTACTTTCATTTGATGTAACTCAGATCATGATGTGCTACCAACACTCATTGTAATCTATTCAGTGCAAAACGCGCAAAAACCTTTCGATTTAAGTCATGTTTTACACCTTTACATATTTTCTTTGGAGTCACATTGACCTTGTAGACCCTTTACAGCCTACTGTTTATGCTCCATTGGAAATTACTTATGAGTCCCAAACATCATTGGGATTCACCAATTTTATTTCATATCACATAGTCTCTTATCATTTAGATAAGCAGACACTTCTCAAAGCTCGAATGAGCGCTTTAAATGAGGTGGGATCAACCTCCATTTGAATTTCACTAACATAGACTTTATAGTAATCAGAAGTATCTGATTTTCTCATTCCTTGAGACCATCAGTGTCTCAGGTACTGGCACTTCTTTCATATGGGGATGTTGTTGCTCTGTCATTGCAAGAGGCAAACTAATTCTATAGTCTTTCATTTACAAGAGGCAATAGGTTTTACAGGGACCTGTATCACAAGATCCATGTTTACTCGTTCATCCTTTATAGAGCTAACAACATGTGTTGTATAGGTCATACAACATGCTCCCCCAGATTACTCCATCTTCACTAAAAATGGTGTATCTTTAAACTTTATAATTTGGGTTTATTCTGTTAAAACTTTCTTCTTTATGGCACTTTAAGCACCGTCTTAGTATTCCTTATTCTGCTTTCGGAACTGTAAAATATCTTCTTTTCTTTAGGGTATTAATATGACCGTCATACTCCCCCAGACGATCACATTCTTCATCACATTATCAAAAGTATAGGGGATTTTCGTCATTCTTAATTCATCTCATATATCTTTCCCCCCCTCGAAATGTGGCAAGAACTTTTCTGCCACAATTTTGAAAACCATTGATAACTTTTGTGAATTGAGGAAACTTTGATTATCTACTTCATTCATCAGATTACTTCATACGAAATGAAGTTATCTCTTCATACAAAATGAAGTTATCTTTTAACTAGTATGGGAGTACTCTTTCCTCATTCCATTTCAGAAACTCAACAGAGTTCTTTATCATTAGTACTTTTGCAAGTCACACTTGCATATCATTCTTATCTTTAGTTTCGTCTGTAACTTCTATTCTCTTCGGATTTATTGATTGCTTAATGACCGTTACACATAAGATGTACGGTTGATACTAGGAAAGCACAATAGCTACTCCATACTTTTCTCCCAGAGTGGGACACATTAAAAGCACATGAGTCATCATGTCTTACTCCTGTCATACATGATAAGTCTTTTGCCAAAATTTCTCCCGCCATATAGGATTTTTGGATAATGCTATGTCAACTTTACCCAATTACGCAGGTATTTTCTCAGACTTTCCCCGCCATGCGGGTTTTATCATAATCCTCTTTTCCCGCTATGCGGGTAATTCCCTGTAAGGAACATAAATGCCAGAATTGGCTCTTTTGACCACATACACAATCATCAAATTCAGAAATAAATCCGAACACTCTTTGACACACATGCTTAACCCGACGTTGGTTAAACACGCATGTGGCTTGTCTCATCTCAAATCATGTTGACTGAAAAAACTTCTTCATATAGAATACATGAAAGTCATTCGTCAACCAAGACTCTCAATGATCTATCTGTTTTCTTTTCTTGGATTAATATCCAAGAATTTTTTTCTTTTGAAGCCATTCTTTAGAGAGAACATACTCCCTCACATTATGACCTTTCTTGGTCATCTTTCGGGTCACAAGTACCCAGCCATTCGCTTTCACGAATGAAAGCATGGAAAACTTTTAGTCTGCGAAAACTTAGCCAATATTCAACAATAATGAGCATAAAAATAACCCCATGTTGGTCTGGTTAAAAAAATATATGCACCATTAAACTTTGAAAAACTTTCTTTTACATTCTAAAACACCGTTGGGTAGAAGTAGAATAAAACATCATCCTTCTACATTAATTCCATATCACCGTTGGGCGAAGATGGAAATAATGCATATAACTCGTAAATAATGTGATGATAAAATTTGTATTAAGCGACTTTGCTAAGAAAAATAATCATCATTATCAACTTTATCGCAGCGGAAAACTTTTAATATACATTTCTCAATCTTTATCAAATGCTCTGAAAATTGGTCACTTTCATACAAAAATTATCAGAGATTTGAACTTTTAACTATAAGACTCATTGAATTATAATATTGTCATTATCAACGTTGGTCAGAAAATAACAATACCATAATTAAACTTTAATCAAATATCTTTCTACTGTCATAGCAGAAGCTATCTGAATCTGATTTCACCCACAAGTGAAAAAACTACTCTAAAAAATCTGTTCATCCAATTAAATTTTCCCGTTGGTTCCAATTTAATTGGAGGATAATACTTTTTCTTTCTTTGTAAAAAAGTACTATTAATTATTTACACAATGGAAAAACATGAATAAAAAATTCATGAATTTTTAACTGTTTACATAAACTTTTCTTTGACTAAATAAAAATTCATGAACTTTATTATTTTCTTTATAAAATTCATGAACTTTTCTTTTTCTACAAAACTTTCTATTTTAATTTTCAGAACTTTTTCTATATA
>NW_021263845.1:3932-5345 GCF_002162155.2 Triticum dicoccoides
ATATATATATATATATATATATATAGGAAAATGGGTTGGTACTCTTAGGAGTACATACTCCTTACTACGTGTAGGTGGCTGGTTTCACTGGCGCATAGGAATCTTAGCGCTCAAAGCCATTTAGCTTTTAGTTAAAGAAATAATGAGTGAAAAAAATCCATCTAAAACAAACAGAGATCATTGGTCCGATTTTTTAGGCGCTTTTCCATCTCCCCTCCCATCTCATTAGCGTTATGCGGTGGCGGCGGCGACTCGCACGGCTGGAACTACATCGGCCTCGTGGAGAAGGAGCTCGTCTTCTCACCGGCCAACAATGCCCTGACTGACCAGGTTTGTTTCCAGCGCGTGACTCTGATGTGTGAAACCAGATCGACAAGGCAATCAACTCTCTTTTTCTGCTGGTTTGTAGGTGGCTGGAATCCGGCGATCATTGCCTTCCGCGTTCCAACAACCGAATGCCATCCATGAGAACAATGGATGGAACCCAGTTCTTACTGGTGGACGTAAAAGTGTACTGCAAGTTCTCCAACCGCAAGCAACTTTGGAGTCCAGCAATCACTGGTTAGATCTAGCCGCTCTCCTTCTAACTCTTTCTTTGAGTCAACAGTGTGTAAACCATTATAGATCTGGTACGAATTGGTTGCATTTTTCTTCTTCTAATAATGGAGTAGTCAATGTATTAGCGACACCAAATAACGGGTATATTCATCTCAGTTTCGTCAGGATATGTGACCCATTCATCATCCCGTTAGTGCAAATTCTAGTAAATCAAGTGAGTATGTTCGTCAGTATATTGAGCATATTATCACAGCCACTGCCCAAACTGATTGTAGAACCAGATGAGAAGCACCTTGTCTCACCCAATCTACCTAATTATTTTTTTATCCTTAAACACCTTAACAAAGTCTGAAGATCAGATTACTTACAGTTGCTGGTGTAAACAATTTTTTAAGCTCTTTTTTTTGTTTCTTTTCTCTTAGTACCCAGTTTAGAATTTTTTGTATATATAGCTAGAAATTAGGTACGTACAATTGTACAATGTTTCTTGAATCAAGTCAAATTTATGTTGCTAATTGTTTTCTATTGAATGTCCATGTATGTAAAACTTGTAGATTTGTTTGACTGAGGAGCACTTCCGGAAGTACATGTGGTGTTATCTGAAGCTTGCTGGAAGATATACCTCTTTCTTCTTCTTCTTCTTCTTCTTCTTCTTTAGTTTTTTAGCATTAACCCTTTTTGAAGATGTAAATAAAGTAGCTGCATGGTCCAGTTTGCTTAGTCAGTGTACATGTATCAAGATGCAAATTTCTGTACATGATGTACCAATGTATCTAGTATCTTGTTAACCATGGTGCCACTTGACCAAAACTTGACAGATCTCTGAAGAAGCAGTGACTTCTGTTTACATGTATA
>NW_021263845.1:5543-6221 GCF_002162155.2 Triticum dicoccoides
AACACACAGAGTGAAAAGTACTGTGATACCCTTTGTTCAGTTCAAAAAATATGGATACTTCCTTTTGAGGTATATCAGAGAAATTCCATTTTGTATTCTCCTTGCTTGGAAAAATACGTAGCATATATACTACTAATCGACCATCCTCTGTTTGCTAAGTAAATATACACTCTTAGCAAAATAAAAGAAGTTAATATACACAATTATTTTACAAAGTAGTATGCATACTCAACCGGTCTTAAAAACTGACCAGTCCTTTACTTTCGATCAAATTGTAGTATACTCATTCGTTTTGAAAGTAGCATATGCCCATTAGATTAACATACATGGATAAAGTTGCCAAGTAGTATATACTTCTTCAGTTTTTGGCGATGAAGTACTAGTAGTACAAGGTCCTTCCGAAGGAAAAAAAATTCCCAGTATATGCCTATTACGAAACCAAGTAGTATATACTCTACCCCCGCCCAAGAAAGCAGTATATACTGATAAAAAAGACAGTACACACTCATTTGTATAAAAGTAGTATATACTCAATAAAACCAGTACATGCCTCTCTTTTGATCACAAGCAATTAATACCTACTCATTCTAAATGAAAAAAAACAGTATATGCATGTTATGAAACCAAGCAGTATATACTGTACATGCAAAAGAAAAACAGTATATACTCAATAAAAAA
>NW_021263845.1:7951-25599 GCF_002162155.2 Triticum dicoccoides
TATCTTCTCACACCCAGCCGCTCCTGCTATCTTGCCCTTCGGTGGTACAAGTCCATTTGCCCCGCCACTCTCTTTGTGAAGCGGTAGTCCGTGTTCGCGGCATCGGACAACGAGTCAACGGCATCGCAGTCCAAATCTGCACCCTTTGTTTACGGTCATCATCGCCTGCACCTTGGCTATTGATGAGGTCATGATCATAACTTTCCGCACCTGTGCTGCCGACGAGGAGCACAAAGACGTGGCCTGCAACTCACCGCCATTCCTATTCCTATGATACGTTGACGAAGAAACATACCGGTTCTCGTATTATTGTTTTTGGGGAATCCAGTGCTATGAATTTCAGAGTACAGAGAAAAGGAATCCCACGTGATGTTTGTCATTTTTTGATAAAAAAACTTTTTCTTTATCAAATCACTCGGGAAAAGAAAAATCCCGATTGGGCTCCCTGCCGTTCCCCACGCGACAGATCCTCACCCCAGACCTCGCCGCCGCCGCAGTGTAGGTGTTGTGCGCTGACGGCCACGCGCGGCAGGAGAGCTCGAGCAGATACGGAGGTCGGCGCGCGTCTCGAAGAGGCCACCGTCGCATCTCCGGCCGTCTGCGATAGCCCTGTACGGCGGAAAACTAGTCCGCCATCCATCGCGGGGGGCCGCCCACGCGGCAGAGCAGAGCTCCTGCGGTTGCAACCAGCAGGTTACTCAACCAATCTCTGCCCGTCAGTTAGTGCTTGTTCCTGCAGTAAATATTAGAACTTGTTTGGATATACATAGCTGCAGAGAGGAATTTCTTTGCATGGAGTTTGATTTGATTGCTAGCTGGATTGGGTGGAGAAGATTGCATATAACGATGCATACCAAGTATCTGATTACTAGCTGGTTTGGGTTTTTTAACGTGGATTCAGGCTGTTGGGGGGAAGAGGGGAATTAATTAGTATAGACAAACCTTGCAAAATCCAGTGGGTTGGGTCAGCAGCAGATTAAATGCTTTGATCTGAGAAATGCCTTGTCGCATGGAACCCACCTGATTGATGGGTTAGTGTTAAGGACAAGACTCAGATCTGTACATGTTTGATGTATTAAAATGTTATAGTTGGCGAGAAAATTGCTTCCGTACTCAGTTGGTTTAAGGACAAATCCTAGATTGCAGTGTATACGGAGGCTATATGCTTGTTTCCCACTTATTAAGAGGTGCCTGCCTTGACAATTAGAAGAGATTATTAAACTGCAGGGAAGCTTATACCTGGGTGTTTCTAGTGAACTTTGCCCACACCTTGCACTGTTTTTTTTTTCTGCTTCAATTTTTCTGGTAAACTTTCAAGTTATTCTAGTGAAGTTGGAATGATTCAGTGTGTTATCTTTTGTATCTCAGTTTTTCTTAGTATTCTGAATTTTCTAACCCATTTCCGTAGATTTATGTCCACATTTTTCCAGACTTCTTGGGGAATTCCTGATTGGACAAATCTCTGTCCTATTTATCTCATGCCATCTACTTAAATTGAAATGGACAATCAGCAAAGCGAGATGGCAGAACCATGGCCACTGTATTCATCATCATCTCGTGGGAAAAAGAAGCGACCACGCTCTCCTGATGACGATGCCACAACTTCACAAGGCAGAACTGAGAACAGCACAAGCCTTGGTTTGCTACTTTCTATGTTTAATTTATTAATTTATTCTCCTCTATTAGAGTAAATTACACGCTGGTCACTAAACTAGCTCAAGTGTGTCAAATAGGTCACCATTCTCTTAATTTCCACATTTATGTCAAAGTTAAATCACCAGCAGCACGCTACATCAGATAGATACTATGAGTCAGTGTTAGTAGAGGAAGGATTGCCATGTTTGATGTAGTAGGAAACAGAGTTGCACCACCACCGTTGGTATCTCCCATGGTTGCTACTGGTGGGATCGATCGTCCGTAGTGGCCGCTGTTGTACGAGAGATTTATAGCGCCGGTTGATTAGTTTCTTTGGGGTGGGGCTGGAACAAGATTACATACAGAGAGGAATTAACAATGTACTATAGGCGTCCCGTGACTTGCTGCGAAATTGGGAACATGTTTTGAGACCCTGGGTGGACACACTAGCTCGGGCACTGGAGATTTTACGGTTTTGGTGACCCAAATGTGCAAGTCAGGAGAGCGGGTACCTAGCCGACGCCCTCAGAATAAGTCTAGTGACCTTTCAACAAATTTGCCCTATTTTGGATCACTTCTAGTTGTTGTAGTTGACAGTCAACATCAAAGACATTATATTTTGTTAAGGAGATTCTACAAATTGTACGTGAAGAACCTTGCACTCAATCCCTCGTGGTGTCGGCTTCTGGGGAGGGTTGATTGGCTTCTTGATAATCCCCCTCTCCTCTCATGTTCTTTGTTTAATTTATATTTGTGGTGTTTTTGCTTGTCCATGTCTTGCATGCACCCTGTCTGTAACCTGTAAATATTCATGACAAAATTTATTTCCCATTAATAAATTGTTAGCTTTTGTGCCCTAGCATGTCCATGCCTAAGTAATACAGTATGTACAGTGTGCTTGCTAACTAATAATTCATTCATCAAAGAGCTTGACTACATATAGGGGTGCTCGGCTATTGAAGGAGGCCCGCAAGCTCTCCCTCATATTCCATACTAGACCATAGAGGCGCGCTTTGCCACGCCCGTCCATTTTTAGTAGTTAAAGATGGAAATATTTAAGAAATTTAGGGCTATTATAACATATAATAAATTTTGTATGGTCCAAATTAACATGCATAGATATAACATTTAGGCATAATTCTCTTTCAAAATTTTGATATCATCATATAAGCATGGGAAATCAGATTCATACTGACCAGGGTTATAGCATGGCTAGTAAAAATATATGAACACCAGAATTGCAACACAATAAAGAACCTTGATATTGGTGATATATATCATTATTTATTTTGGTTATCAAACAAATCTTTATGACTTGAACGGCCAACATTGTGAGATATATAAATTTTTAGGACATAACTGGTACAACAAATTACCATGGACGTCTTCAATGAAATGTGTAGAGAATCATAAAATCTTTTGTTCTCCTTAAAATGGGACGATGCTGGCATGTAGAACAAACATAATTATAAAGTACAAATTGTCGGTTCTTCCTAAAGCAAATAAAAATAGCACAGACGTGGGAGCTGGGAAACAAATGGAGAAAATTCACTGTCTGCTATACCCCAAAAATCCTTGGTTCACCATCGACTGCTCTTTTTTGTTCATAGGAGGCAGCTTTTTCCTCTATATTGTTTGACTCTGCCTGAAACCTTGTATCTAAGTTCTCGTGACACCGGTAGCCCTACACAAAAAAAAGCACCAGTTTTACATGCAATACATAACATGAATTAAGAAAATGTTCAATATGGTTGGATATGGTTCAGAGAGTCCTAATCATATAAGTTTTCATCCAATAACGAAACATGAGAAGTGTAGGGTTTGGATGCGTTCTGGTCAATTGTTTTCAACAAATTATACATGATGTAGCTAGCTCCAAATCAAGGATAAGGCAGGAGGTCTGACCAGCAGTATTCAATGGTCACTAATCGAAGCACCGTGATAACTCTAGGTTGTAGGACAATGGCAATGTGATCGTGCTCACTTGGATCAGCAGAGCAGCAATGTCGCCCTCATCTACCCCTTTCCCGTATCAAATCCTGCCAACACTGCATGCTCTGCACGCGGGAAGGTCAGAAGGCATCCTACAGCAGTCGGCCCGTGCATCGTCGCTGGCCGTGAGATCTCTCAGCAGTAGGGTTCGGGGACAGGGTGTGGACCAATGAGATGCAACAAATTATGTTTGTCAGACTGGGTGAATCTTTGGAGAGGGAGAGAGGAAGAGAAATTAGGGAAGAAGAGGGGACCTGAATGGCAGAATCGGCGAGAGGTGAAAGCCACAGAACACGGCGAGCAACTCTAGGACAAGTGTGTCGGTAGTGGGATGCACCGTGCGCGTCAATCGCCCCATCTTGCGGTGCAGGCGAGGTCATGGTGGAGGCTAGGGTTACTGCTCTTGGCTGCGTGGAGGCGAAAGAGACGAGGCGTCCTCTCGTCATCTGCGCTGGACGGATGCATATGTCGCTAGTCTGGGCTGCTAAGCAAAGAAGCAAGAATGGGCTGTCCAAACCGCATTCCCACCAGACAAGGCCCGGTAAACCACACGCCACCTAGACTGGTTAGTGGAGCAGCAGCCCGTTTACGTGGGGACGAGCGGATTGGCGATGACCCAGCGAGGCTGTGGGCTGACCGTGAGAGATCTGAGACGTAGAAGAACAGGATCCGACGATACAAAGCGTCAAATCGCTGTGGAGGGTCCTGGGTAGCTCAGTTTTACTGTTTACCAAGCATACTAGTACATCTTGTGCTTCAATTGTGTTGAGATTTGCTAGTTAGGCTCAAGATGGTATATGCATTCCTCCCAAGATTGTGATCATGACATGTACATACTCTCAATGAGCATCATCCATCCTTGTTAGTGCTTTTTCTGATTCTGCTTGGGCAGGATGCTTGGATGATAGACAGTCAACAGGTGGTTTTGAAATACCTTTTGGTCCTAATTTAATCTCATGATGTGCAAAGAAACAAGCCTTAATTTCAAGGTCATGTACAAAAGTAGAATACAAAGCATTCGCAAATGCAACAACAAAAAGTGTTTGGGTTCATCCATGCTGAAAGAACTTAGAATACGACATGAACAAGCTCGATGTCTTTGGTGTGACAATCTTGGTGCCACATATTTATCCCTTAATCTAGTCTTTCATGCAAGGGCCAACACTAAAATTGATTTCCATTTTGTAAGAGAAAGAGTTGCTCGCAAGGAGTTAGATATTCGGTTTGTGCATTCAGAAGATCAAGTTGCAGATGGCTTTACAAAAGCGTTGCCCACAAGAACCTTTGAAGAATTCAAGCGTAATTTTAACTTTGTAAAGTTCTCATTACGGGAAGGTGTTAAACTAGTCATACGGCGCATAGAATTAGTTAGGGTAGGTTGTTAGACTGGATTTCAAGCTCACATCTAATTTCCCCTACCCCGCTCCCCAGGCATCTCTTTCTCTCTGTGTGTGTATATGCCTTGCACGACACAATTTATGCCTCACGGGATAAGGCCCGATCCACTACAAGAAATATGCAACTTGCGACCATCATTATTGGTCATTGAAAGATCATTGTTTTTCATTTGTGACCTTTTTGTGACCAAAAAACAAATGGTTAAAGCTGGCGGTCGTAAACTGAAATTAACGAACTTCTCTATGAGAAGGTCGTGGACCACGACCAAAACAAAAGGTCATTGATTCTATGACCTTCTGTTTTGGTCGCTAGCTGTCTGCCCTGGCCATGTCAGATCCAACGTGGCAAAATTGCGATCAATTGAAAAGGTCGTTGATAAGATTCAGCCAGGTCCGATTAAGTGTCTATATGGGCCGAGACCATTAATTCAGCCCATTTAGTATGTTTTCTCTCGTAATTTCTGCACGGGCCATACTTCCATATTAGGGGGCCTCGGCCTTTTTTGCAAATTTTTTTATTTTCTGAGGCTTTTTTTGTTTCACTTTTTAAACAGACCAATGCTTGTTGGGCCGTGGCCTTTTTCAGCCCAATTAGTTGTCCAGTATTAGATCTCGGATTTTGAAATAAATGTTTGGACAAAATTGTTTAGGCACAAGACCTCTTTAATCCAGTTACACACACGCATCCGACATTGTTTCATATTCAAATCAGGAAAACTCAATGTCGAATTCAAACCATCCATCATATCACATCACATAACACATCTCCCAGGTTTAGATAACATAACAAAATCATTTCGGGAATACATTTCCTTACACAGGAATTATGGCACATCTGCTACTATCCTAACATATACGTATATGCATGTGTGCTTGCTTGACCGGCGCATGCATCACTGTAGCAGCCAAGCAAGTAGGCATCACCGGCGCATGCATCACTGTAGCAGCCAAGCAAGTAGGCATCATTGACGTCTACTCACAGCTTTCTTCGCACCAGAGAAAGAATCAAAACAAAAAATATTAGTAACTTTAAATCAGAAAGTATATCCACATCACCATAAAATAGTCGCAGACCATCACACAGAAGCCAAATACTATGAACTGATGATTAGTAGACACGGACATGATTCAGCTATGTAATGGCTACCACAAGCAAAAGTGACAAGTGTGTAAGCAAGCTGCTAGTGTACACAAGGTGATTGAGCTCCTGCTGTTTAGTATGTATACACGGTAGGCTACTGCTGCTAGTGTTCTAAACCAACAGAGCATGCTACAGGAGCAGAAAATAGGGAGCTAGGGCTAGAAGATGGAGCTGACTCACTGGAGACCTTGTGGTCGCCGCCGTCACGCCGGTCGCCTCAAGAAGCACCACCGTGCCGGAGACGGTGCTAGACGTGAGCAAGAGCAGAGCACCTGCCGCGTCCATTTCAAAATAGAACAAGAACAAAAAATTAGAAAGGGTTGCAAACTCATTCATTCTCTGGGCAGTTTGATTCGATTGACAGACAGTAGCAAGATGAGGGTAGCATCTCGATTTCAACAGCAACAGTAGCGGTAGGAATGTAGGATTGAGCTGGACAGATAAATGAACAGGAGGGAGCAGGGAGCGACCTTGTGCGTGGGGTGGTGGTTGTAGGGCTGGACGTCGAGCTCGTGGGGCTTCTAGCTAGGAAGTACCAACAGGCTCTAGAAGCTTCCATCGCACGGAATTTCCGCGACAACGGTAGTGCAGTTTGTCTCCCGGGCAGTTTGGCTCGCAGGATTGATCCGTCAGGAAACACAAGCTTCCTCAGCAGATCGAAGTCATGGTTTTCGGGTTTGTCACTGCCATAATCACACGCAGAGTTAGCATCAAAGATTTCTTTCAGTTTCCGCACATGAAAAGAAAACTGAAAGTTGTCTAAAGAGATACACGTGTGGAAAAGCTAAAAGTTCTCCACTGCCTGTAATGTTCGTTACCTCATGTATATAGCGCAACCGCCGACTGCCCATGCTGCGGCGTGGTATTCCGCCATCGGGTGAACGCTCTGTCAACACGACAATGAGCAATGGCAGACACGAGTGAAGCTACCAAGACAATATAAAATTTATATAATCAGTACCACTGCTCGATTTTTGCAATAGTTTAAAAAAGAACAATGAGTTTTCAGTAAAGAGGAATATGTTTAAATTTAGGGGCGCTTCTATTTTTCTTGTCATAAGAAGTGGCTAGAGCCTTCTCTGTTTGGTGAAGGTGCCGATGGTATGCACGTCTGTATTTACAAGAACAACAGCTGGGCTTTTTGTATGAGTAAGGAAAGAATAGATGAATTTTTTAAGATCCACAAACCCAGGCACAACAAGTTTTTACCAGACTGTCGACATATATACAACATTGCAGTTATGTTTACAATCAGGTAGACACACTTGGCATATGCACAACAAATAGAATCTGCCAACATGTGATAAGAACAAAGAACCTACCTATTGGATTTGATTAAATTTCTCTCTGCTCATCCTCAAGCGCAACTCCATCGAGAACAACATCCTTTATTTGGCCCGGCAAGGAAATGAAAAAGCACCATTAGGAACGGAAAATGCATATGAGACAACTATCTATCAAGCACTTGACTGAAACAACAAGAAATCATCGGCCTCTACCTCTAGTCTGGTACCAAATCCCCACAAAATCATGCGGGCCAAAGTCACAAGCACAAAAGCAGGTTACAGCCAGGATCTATGATTTTTCTACTATGCACTAGTATTGCTGGATAACTCGTCTAGCAAGACAAAATACACAGGATAAACTCGTCGGGCGTACAAGGCGGGCTTGCTGCAACCACAAAATCACAAGCCCTCTAAAACCTGGTGCCCATGTTCCTGTTATTGTTTGTTCGTTCATTCATCACCCTAGCGTAGCGGATTCTATCTAACTAGATGATCTGTGTGGCTTGGTGACAAAAGCAATCTAAGAAAGTAATCTAGCAACATCTGATCCGAGATAATCATCCATCCACGCTTGTGATTATGTAGGAACAGCAGTAGTAACCGGCACGACGACGCAGTGAAAGGAAACAGTAACTGGTGATTAACAATACAATACATGATCTACACAGTTAACTGAAGCGTTGCTGTCTGAATCCACACAGTTCACTGAATATCTTGGACACTGTATCTTCAGGTCTGACAAGGCCAGGAGAGGGAGGGGGTTACCTACAGCTGCAGGCAGGAAGATGGGTGGGAGTTGGGCGAGGTCCATGGTGACCTTCCATGCTTCCTCCCTCCCTCCCTCCTCGAGTGGTTCTCCAATCCAACACATACATATATATACAGAATTCAGCATGAATCGTTGGTCTTAGTTGTATATGAGACTAGTTGGGCTGTGTATTCTACGCTCCAAGCAAGTTACAGAAGAAACTGAAGATGAACCGTATATAACAGACTAAAAAATCAAATAGAAACCCAAAAATTAAATACAAGTAGAACAGGAAGGATTACAACAGGTTCAATTCAATCAATTCCTAAGCATTGAATCAGTAGCATAAGCATGCAACAACAACATAAGCATGTAATCAACAGCAGCGTGAGCATAGGCATTAAATCAGCAGCAGCAACTGATCGAAACCAAAAGGTTTCAGATCAGCCACGACCAGCTGCCCCGGGGCCACAGAAGGAAGGGGGAGCAGCGAAAGAGGACAAGGCCGGAGGCCCAGACGGCCCATCCCGAGCTAGCCCAGGAGCCTCCAGTCCCACCGGACCAAGGGAACCCATCCCCACCACAGGCCGCGCCCGAACTAGGGTTTGACCGACAGCCGCCCCCGCACCCACCGGCGCAGCCGGCGCCAGCGGCAGCGGCCCCAGCTGGAGAGGAGAAGAAGGGCCAACATCGGCGACCGGAGACCCCAGGTCACACGCAGCCACATCATCGACGGAGGGAGAAGGGCCAAGGAGACCACGATCCAGGGACAAAGCCAGGCACCTGCCCGCCTTGTGTCGACGTCGACCAACACACAACCACCGAGACGACCCCAATGGCGCCGCCACCGGCCGACCCCGGCCCCCCGGGGCGAACTTCCGGGCACGGCCCGATGCAGGGACGGCCGGCACCAACGACGCCATGGCGGACGAAACACACTCCTCCGAATCAGAGGCCGAGTCCTTCGCATCCCCCAACGCCCAAATACGAGATCCAGGAAAGGCCGACGAGCCTAGCGAAACCACCGGACGGACCGCCGCGCCCACGGAGCAAGGGGAGGGGAAAGGAGCCATTCCCCGATCCGATAGATGAGATTAAAGGCTATATATACCCCTGCCTTAGATGTAAAAGCGCACATGATCTAAGCTCAAATTTGTTATCCTTTTATCCAGCCTTCAAGAAGATCTGAAATATTGGAGAAAAACAAAAGGAGCATGGTAGACATTATAGGGAGAAACGGAAGTAGCGAATGGATGGAGTCATGGTGTTCATGGGTGAGACTCCAGACGGAGGTGTTTGACAAGGCACAGAAGGTGAAGTTCTAGGATGTTGTCCCATTAGAATTCTGCGTCAGGATAAGGGACCATGACGAAGGTGTTTGATGAAGCGCAGAGCTTATTTGTGATGTGTACTATCCAAGAAGCTAGTGGGCTACCACGTGTGAGAGGAGCCAATGTTACCGGCGGCGCGGAGCGACATACTGGATACTGCTGTCGAGCGGGATGGGGTGGTGTTAGCATAATTTTGATTTAGTGTCGAGTCCAGTTAGTTCTTGTCTGGAATAGAAAGGCCAATTGCGATCAAAGTCGCCGGCTGATTGATTAGATTAGCAAAAGCGACAGTGTTTACGCCGGTTTGGATTATGCTTTGCCGCGTATGTCATTTTTCGGCGTTGCACAACGCTCCATCGCATGGCTTGGAGAGAGTGAAACAGTTTTTCTTTGTCAGACCGCGAGCACGTACAACAGGCTACATTTTTACACTCCACATATATTTTAAATTTTAGATAGTACGCGCTTCGTTCCAGCTCGAGCATCCTCTCCATAAAAAATCATAGAAGGGTCAACACTTTCCACCGATCTTTAATAATCATCAACAATAGTACAAAGAGCCCTAAAAGTAATAAATATATATATAAATAGGTATTTAGATCACCCAGCGACAACTACAAACACTAGCGCGAGTTGAAAGCGCGTCGCCGTCCTCGTCCCTCCATCACCAAACATAGTTTGAATTCCTAATTCTCATTTGTTGACTGAGCAATTTTACGGTATTAGTGGTACTCCATGAGATAAGATAGGTCAGGAGTACAAGGAAAATCTAGCCTGTTTGTTCATGGAGATAGTTTAGAATTTTTTTAGTTTGCTAACGAAGGGTAATTCCGACTTTGACGCTCTGCCCCCAATTCGGCAATTCCGATTAAGTGGACGATTGACCTCATGACGCGGCCCTTCCATTTTCATCCACTAACATGCATGGTGAAGATATGATTCAATCGCGAGATAAAAGGGATTTCAACCATTATGATTACAGTTATCAGCTTACACAAGTGTTGAATACCTTGCTTAATACCATCACGTGGATGATATGATGTTCTTGAAACGGAGCTGAGAAGATAGCTAAAATGAATCACTTCTTGTGTTTCAAACCTCTTACATGATGCAATGGACTTGGCGTGATGGTACACAGGAGAGAACAAGTATACCATGCATACTACGTTGTTCTACTTGGAAGATGGAGATTAACCTAAACATGCAAGTAGGATGGTCAGATGATTCCGCAGTCCAGTCACATAATTAAATAAACATTTCTTAAATGACTTGCTCAACACATATCCCATGATCATATTTTATCCTTTTCTTCCTGAAAAGAGCTAACAAAGGCATGCGATAACAAAGGCATGCGATGTATAGATGTGCTATATATACTCCACCGGCTTGGGAAGTCAATGTGTATGAATTCAGATTTGCTCCCTCTCTACCCATGTTAAGTCCATCTAAAATATTGGAAGAAAACAAATACATGTGTCTTCTTCCACCTAATCCCTCCGGCCATCTTGCTCTTTAGTGGTAAAGAGCCCATTCACCCCGCCAAGCTCTTTATCAATTGGGATCGAGCCTGTGTTTGCGCCATCGAACGACGAGTCAATAGTGTCATACTCCAAAGCTATAACTGTTATTTACTGCCATCGAACACGTGTGCTTTGGCATGCAAAATGTTTTTGATAGTGGGATGTTTGTTGCTGTTAGACAGGAGACTTGGTCCACCCGGTCTCCCCACGATCTGCGCACGACTAGCGCACGTAATCTGTTCTGTTGGGCGTGGCCCTCCTATATGTATCCTGGCTTGTACTCTGAATCAGTCAAGGAAAAATTTCAATCAGTTTTCATGGTATCAGATTATCCCCCGATCCTCTCCTAAACTTCCCTCACCATGACCAACCCTGGCGACGGCAACCCCTCCTAGCACGCCGCCGGCAACCAAACTACTCCCGCCACCTCCTCCACCACCACCCTGACTATCCCTTCCTCCCTCTCTTTCAGCGATCACCGATGTCACGCCATTCATCCCAATTGTCCTTGATCTCCATAGCCAGAACTACTATCACTGGCGCCATCTGTTCGAGATCCACCTCGGTCACTGCTCTCTGCTCCATCATCTCTCCGATGACTCGCCTTCGGAGCCTCACAATCCTCGCTGGCTCAAAGATGATCTTGCCATCATCCAATGGCTCTACACGCGCATCTTCACCGAGCTCTTCAACCTCGTCGTCAAGGACGGCGCGACGGCGCGCGATATCTGGGTGGAGCTCCGTCGTCTCTTTCAAGACAATCAGGACGCTCGCATCTCCGCCCTCAACACAGAGCTGCGCACGGTCACCCAGTGTGATCGCCCTGTCGGCGTCTTCTGCCAGCAGATCAAGGCCATCAGTGACGAACTCCGTGAGCTCAGAGAAAGGGTTGCTGATCGTGCTCTTCTTCACGCCCTCATGGGTGGCCTGGACGAGCGGTTCGCCCAATAGGCGTCTCTGATTCTGCTTCTCTGTCATCTGCCGACCCTGTCCGAGGCCCGTTCGATGCTGCAACTCGAGGAGCAGACTCAGACCCGCAAGACTGGCGCTCCGCGCCTCTTCCACACCATGGCGCGCTCCGCTCCCCCACCAGTCGCTCCTTCGCCGGTGCCGCTTGCCGCCCAACCACCGCCGGGATGGTGCCCCAGCCCCAACTACAAGGGTAAGAACCCAATTTACCGTCCACCGAAGCAGGGCTCGTCTTCCTCGGCGCCACCACTGTCGGCGCCCGCGGCATCTTCTCCACCTCTGCCGCCCGCGACATCTTCCTCGTCGGCTTCTTCCACATGGCGTCCCCCACTGATCCGTGGACTGGGCTCGTCCAAGCCTGGATGATGCCTTGGACTGCGCCGTCCCCGTACGATGCGCCGCCCGCCTACAGTGGAGTCTGGGCGCCCGGCATGCGCCCCTCTGTCGGCGCTCCTGGTCTTCTCAGGTCCCGGCCGCTGCCGCACGCCTACACCACCTGCGCGCCGCTGTACCAGTCTACTCCCGCACCAACGGCGTCGTCCATGTATCCCTATGGCGCTCCTCCAATTCCGAGCTGGGAGGTGGGTGGTCCCTCGGCGCAGCCTTCTTCCTCGACGTACCACCTGGCTACATCTACTTCGACTTCAGCTCCGCCAACCTGGGACCAGGCTGCTCTCATTGCGGCTCTGAACTCGCTTACCACTCAGGACACAGGTACAGAATGGATCTTTGATTCTGGTGCATCTATGCATACGTCTGCATCTAGTCGTATGCTTTCTTCTCTCCATCCATCTATTTTATTTCCTTCCATCACCATCGGCGATGGCTCTACTGTACCTGTATCTTGTGTTGGTTCAGCCACTCTTCCTTATTCTAGATCACCGCTTCTTCTTCGCGAGGTTCTGGTAGCCCCTACTCTCATCAAAAAATTGATTTCTGTTCGCCGTTTTACAATCGGTAACCATGTTTCTGTGGAGTTTGATCTGTTTGGTCTGTCTGTGAAGGACCTCCACAGCAAGGCGGTGATAGCTCGGTACAATAGCTCCGGCGACCTCTACGCCATCAGCGACGTACCTTCTTCGACACCTCACGCCATGCATGCCTGCTACCTCTTGAGCACTGCGTTGGATTTTCCCGAAGAGGAAGGGATGATGCAGCAAAGTAGCGTAAGTATTTCCCTCAGTTTTTGAGAACCAAGGTATCAATCCAGTAGGAGGCTACGCTCGAGTCCCTCGTACCTACACAAAAACAATAGCTCAACGCAACCAACATGCTTAGGGGTTGTCAATCCCTTTACGGTCACTTACGAAAGTGAGATCTGATAGAGATGATAAATAATATTTTTTTGGTATTTTTGGTATAGAGATGAAAAGTAAATAAAGTAATAGCAAAGCAATAATAAAGTGATGGAGATTGATATGATGAGAAAGAGACCCGGGGGCCATAGGTTTCACTAGCGGCTTCTCTCAAGAGCATAAGTATTCTACGTTGGGTGAACAAATTACTGTTGAGCAATTGACAAAATTTAGCATAATTATGAGAATATCTAGGTATGATCATGTATATAGGCATCACGTCTGAGACAAGTAGACCGAAACGATTCTGCATCTACTACTATTACTCCACTCATCGACTGCTATCCAGCATGCATCTAGAGTATTAAGTTAAAAACAGAGTAATGCCTTAAGCAAGATGACATGATGTAGAGGGATAGTTTCATGCAATATGATAAAAAACCCATCTTGTTATCCTCGATGGCAACGATACAATACGTTCCTTGCTGCCCCTTCTGTCACTGGGAAAGGACACCGCAAGATTGAACCCAAAGCTAAGCACTTCTCCCATGGCAAGAACAACCAATCTAGTAGGCCAAACCAAACTGATAATTCCAAGAGACTTGCAAAGATAACCAATCATACATAAAAGAATTCAGAAAAGATTCAAATATTATTCATAGATAGACTTGATTATAAACCCACAATTCATCGATCTCAACAAACACACCGCAAAAAGAAGATTACATCGAATAGATCTCCACGAGAGAGGGGGAGAACATTGTATTGAGATCCAAAAAGAGAGAGGAAGCCATCTAGCTACTAGCTATGGACCTGTAGGTCTGAAGTAAACTACTCACACTTCATCGGAGGGGCTTGGATGATGATGTAGAAGCCCTCCTTGATCGATGCCTCCTTCGGCGGAGCTCCGGAACAGGCCCCAAGATGGGATCTCGTGGATACACAAAGTTGCGGCGGTGGAATTAGGTTTCTGCTCCGTCCCCGATCGTTTGGGGGTACGTGGATATATATAGGAGGAAGAAGTACGTCGGTGGAGCTTCGAGGGGCCCACGAGGCAGGGGGCGCACCTTAGGGGGGCGCCCCCTACCCTCATGACCACCTCGTGGCTTTCTTGACGGAGGGTCCAAGTCTCCTGGATCTTATCTGATGAGAAAATCACATTTCTGAAGCTTTCATTCCGTTTGAACTCCGTTTGATATTCCTTTTCTTGAAACCCTAAAACAAGCAAACAACAGCAATTCTAGGCTGGGCCTCCGGTTAATAGGTTAGTCCCAAAAATAATATAAAAGTGGATAATAAAGCCCAATAATATCTAAAACAGTAGATAATATAGCATGGAGCAATCAAAAATTATAGATACGTTGGAGACGTATCAATGCCTCCGTGTCTCTCTGGCATCGCCGCTTTGGTCACCCCAACGCCAGTACCACGTCCAAGATTCTTCAAGAATTCCAGCTTCCACATGATCGTGCTTCTCATGACAGCACTTTGTGTTCAGCATGTCAAATGGGCAAACATGTTCGCCTGCCCTTTGGCACCTCTATCAGTAGTAGTACTTTTCCTTTTGAGTTGTTGCATTGTAATCTCTAGACCTCTCCCGTACCTAGTGTTTCTGGCTTTAAATACTACCTTGTCCTTGTGGACGACTACTCTCACTATATATGGTCTTTTCCTATCCGCAACAAATCAGAAGTTCATGGCCTTTTCGTTAATTTTCAGAACTACGTCTATACTCACTTCTATCTTCCCATTCGCTTCTTACAATGTGACAACGGACGCGAATTTGACAACACTCGCAATCGCAAGTTCTTTCTGCACCATGGCATTCTTCCACGCTTTTCTTGCCCCTACACATCCTCACAAAATGGGAAAGCCGAGCGCTCACTTCGTACTATCAATGACATTCTTCGTACTCTCCTCATCCAAGCATCCATGCCACCCAAATTTTGGGTCGAAGCACTCCGACACGCTACCTATCTCCTCAACATTTGCCCCACTACCAAATGCCCTAAATTTTCTCCCTACAAATCCCTATTCCTCGCATCTCCACCATATGATAGCCTCCGCACTTTTGGTTGTCTCTGCTTTCCAAACCTCAGCGCCACAACGCCTCACAAACTTTCCCCTCGCTCTTTACCTTGTGTCTTTCTTGGCCACTCAGAGTCTCACAAAGGCTATCGTTTCTTTGACCTGCAGAACAGTCGCGTCATTCTCTCTCGACATGTTACATTCGACGAAACAGTCTTCCCTTTCCACTCCCACTCCTCCCCAGATTTTTTTCGCCCCACTTTCTGCCACCAAAAACACCAGCCCCAGCTCTCCTCCGATCGATGTGCATGGCCTGCATGGTCCTGTTCATGTGGTCTTGTCCCAGCCAGGCATCACATCCTCTCCGGGATCCACACCCTCTCCTCCTCGCAATCATTGCACCGAACCTGACACTGATTTCCCTGCCGCCACTCCCGACGCTGATTCTCCCGGGCCTGCCACTACACCATCCATGCCACTGCATGCCCCAAACGCTGCTTCTCTGGGGCCCGCCACTACACCCGCAACCCCACCACATGCATCGTCCACTCCACCAACCCCAACGCATGCATCTTCCACACCCATGCACGCATCTTCCGCTGCCTCTCCACACACACCGCCGGCTCAGTGTTCTGGCCCTTCGCCTTCTCTCCTACCGCAACCATTGCCTAAAACAGTTGTACATGTTCCTATTCCTACAAACGACCACACCATGCGCACACGCGGCAAGGCTGGTTTTGGTCTCCCTGTCAAACGCCTCAACCGCACAGCCTCATCCACCCCACTTTCTCCTATCCCTTCTTATAAAGCCGCGCTCCTCGACCCAAATTGGCTTCACGCCATGAAGGAAGAGTACGATGCTCTCCTTCTTAACGACACCTGGTCCCTTGTTCCCCGTCCCTCTGGTGCCAACGTTGTCTCTGGGAAATGGGTCTTTCGTCATATGTTTAACTCTGACGGCTCATTATCTCGTTACAAGGCTAGGTGGGTGTGTCGCGGTGACTCTCAGCAAGCCGGCATTGACTACGATGAAATGTTCTCTCCGGTGGTTAAACCAAGTACAATCCGTGTTGTCCTCAGCCTTGCCATCTCTTCTTCCTGGCCTATTCACAAATTAGATGTCAAGAAAGCCTTTCTTCACGGTTCACTCAATGAGATTGTTTTCTATCGCCAGCCACTCGGTTTCATTAACTCATCATTTCCTGATCACGTTTGTCGTTTGAACAAATCGTTGTACGCTCCAAAACAGGTGCCACGTGCTTGGTTTCATCGCTTTGCCACTTTTATTCAAACTCTAGGTTTCATTCCCTCTCGTTCGGACTCTTCTCTCTTCATCCTCAAATCCCAGTCTCACACTGCTTACCTCCTTCTCTATGTCGATGACATTGTGCTCACCGCCTCTTCTCCATCTTTTCTTAACCACATTATTACCTCTCTCCATCATGAGTTTTGCATGACTGTCCTCGGTGCTCTCCACCATTTTCTTGGAATTGTCGTGACTCGATCCCCTTCCGGCCTCTTTCTCTCTCAACGTCAGTATGTCCTCGATCTTCTTTCTAAAGCCGGTATGTCCGACTGCCATCCTTCCTCCACACCTGCTGCCCTCGGTTCAAAGCTTTCCGCTGAAGGTGACCCATATTCTGATCCTACTCTCTACCGTAGCATCACCGGTGCTCTTCAATACATGACCCATACTCGTCCAAAAATTACATACGCTGTCCAACAAGCTTGTTTGTATATGCATGACCCTCGTCTCCCTCACTTCAATCATGTCAAACGTATCTTGCGTTATCTCAAGGGTACTCTCAATCATGGTCTTTCCATTTCACCATCCGCACCAACTTCCCTTACCGCGTACTCTGATGCAGACTGGGCTGGATGTCCAGATACTCGTAGATCTACTTCTGGCTATTGTGTATACTTGGGTGATAACTTGATGTCATGGTCGTCAAAGAGACAGATCACTGTTTCCAGGTCATCTGCTGAAGCCGAGTACCGCTCCGTTGCACATGCTGTCGTCGAAACAGTGTGGCTTCGTCAACTTCTCCAAGAGCTGCATCGCCCTCTTCACCAAGCTACTGTCGTGTATTGTGATAATATCTCTGCCGTTTACATGTCTTGTAATCCTGTCCAGCATCATCGTACAAAGCACATAGAGATAGATATTCACTTTGTTAGAGAAAAGGTAGCTCTAGGTGATGTCCGAGTCCTTCATGTTCCAACCAGCGCACAATTTGCTGACATCTTCACCAAGGGATTACCAACCGCAGCCTTCGTCGACATTCGTGCCAGTCTCAACGTCGTCG
>NW_021263845.1:25944-31546 GCF_002162155.2 Triticum dicoccoides
GGTCCACCCGGTCTCCCCACGATCTGCGCACGACTGGGCGCACGTAATCTGTTTTGTTGGGCGTGGCCCTCCTATATGTATCCTGGCTTGTACTCTGAATCAGTTAAGGAAAGATTTCAATCAGTTTCCAGTTGCCATACAATGTTCCTGGAATGTGTTGATGAAGAAATATACCAATTCTCATATGATTCTTTTTTCACAATTGTAATTGGATAAATTCAGCAAAATCTGGTTAATCTCATTGTTACCATAGTATATTTTAGTGAGAAAAAAACAGTTCACTATTTTCCAGAACACCCCTTGTTCTTTTGGTTAATCAACCCGTGGTTCTTCTTTAAGTGAGTTTGAAGGTTTTTTTTTTAACATCCGTATCTTTTAAACCCTAATTGCAATTCTAAAATGTTATATATGAAATTGATTAGAAAAATGTGTAGAATCTGAATATGATGTTGTTAGATGCTCTTAAACCCTAGCTATCAGGTGCGGTACGAGCGTGAGTAGCGTGGTGGTCATGGTGAAAGACACGAGCACGGTTAACTAGGAACATGGCGATGGTTAGGGTGAGGACGCCCGAGCTGGGAACGAGTCGACGACGTCGGCCTGAGAGAACGAAGAAAGAGAGAAAAAAGTGAGGTAGTAATTAGGTAGGCAGCAGATTAGGTTGATGCAGTACGTAGCATGGAGACGGCGTTAATTAGTTTTTTTAACACAATACAGACGCAAGCGCTCATATATATGCGCATACACTCACCCCTATGAATGAACACACGCACACCCTATCCCTATGAGCACCTCCGAAAATTGAGCCAGCATATCACCTTGAAATTTACAAAGTCACCATAGGCACCTCATCGTCGACAGGAACGTCTTCTCCCACTGAATGCGCATCGCCGGAAATCTTTAAATAAATCCAAGAATAAATGCGAGCATCAGGATTTCAACCCTGATGGGCTGAGGATATCACAGTTCATCTAACCATCCAATCACAGATTGGTTTGCACGACGTTAATTAGTACGTACTATATACTTTTTTTTTGCAATGCTATATAAGTAGTGGTGTGCACGTACCGTAGGAATCGAATCGAATCGCAAAAAAAGAAGAAAAAAGATGGTGCACGTGTGTTCGTGGACTTGACTGCCGTAATTGATTGCGTCGATCGTGCCAATACTTAGTTGTTCAGTTGACCCTGATCTTGGCTAGCTCTTCTCCGACGGATCGATCCAAGTCAACTTCCGTCACCGTCTACAAATTTCAGCTAGCGATTGAGTTGCTTTCTTGCTCTTCATTCACCTGAATGAATGAATGAAAGAAACTAGTAAATCCAACGAGATTCTGCTTCCGTTTATTCCTTCGTCGGAAGTTCTAGGCTTTTCAGAAGCTTGTCCATGCTTCTTCGTCCTTCTTTTCCAAGTTTTCCTTGCGGATGGTGTAGTTGTACTGTTGTGCTGGCACTCCTCCTCGTCATCTATGGTGCTTCGATAATACCTATGCATGCAAATAGAAGAAGTGTCAAGTAGTATACCATTCTCGAAGTGGTCAAGTGAGCACGTGTAAAGAGGATAATTCACTTTTATGTATGTGAAGTAGATGTCATACGTGTCACTTGCATAAACGGACTCTTGACATGACTAGTCAATGTATACGTGTAATGCACGTTAATTTGAAAGTATATTAAATGCATGCGGATATTAAGTAGAATATAATTTGTGTGTTATTATGTGATTAGCATTATATTTGGTATGAAATTAACTGCGTGCTAAACGTGTTGAGCGCTCGACATTGAAGCAATCTAGGTCGTTGGATTGATATGATTTGATAGTCGAGATTAATTAGATCTGCCCCTTTGAGTCTTTTTATATTAGTATAGATGATGTCCGTAGGGTGCTCTGCATCACCTTGTTTAATACCATCACATAGATGCTATGATGTTCTTGAAAGGAAGCTAAAAAGGATAGCTAAAAGGAATCAGTTCTCACGTTTCACGCGTCTTCCATGATGCAATGAATTTGGCGTGATGATACATACGAGAGAACTGGCATACCATGTATACTAAGTTCTTCTGTTAGGAAGTTGGAGACTAACCTAAACATGCAAGTAGAATGGTCACATGATTCTGTAGTCTAGTCACAGAACAAATAAACATTTCTTGAATGACTTACTCAAACACAAGAGGTATAGAAATCCTATATATAGTCCACCAGCTTGGGATGTTAATGTGAGTGTGATATGACTTCAGATTTGTTCCCATGTCTATCCATCTTGAGTCTGTCTAAAATATTGGAGGAAAACAAATACATGTATCTTCTCCCGCGTAATCGGCCCTCCTACCATCTTGCTCTTCAGTGGTACAAGTACATTTGCCTCGCTACTCACTTTATGCAACTGGAGCCTTTGTCCGCGCCATGGGCGGTGACTCAATGTCGTCGCAATCTGAAGCTGCACATGCTGTTCACTGTCATATCACCTGTGCTTTGGTTGTCGACATGGTCACGGTCATTATTTTCCGTACCTTGGCGGTTGACGAGGAGCACAAAGACCGGCGTGCAAAACGCTTTTGAGAGGTTTTCACATGACGTTCTTTCTTCTTTGTACGGGTTATAACAAAGAAATATATTGATTTTGGCGCAAACCGTGGTGCCGCAAATTTCGTACAGAATCCTGTAAACCAAATTTATGATACCGCGGGTGGCGAGAAAGAACAGATCCAGTATACACATACCACATAATTTAAACTAGCAGTTCACACCACGTTACATTGCCGGAGTTCATACGAAAGACGGAGTTCATACTAGCATGAAAACATAATAAAACCTAAATCTACTCATCATCATCACCGGGCTTCTTAACATGGAGGTGGTACTCCATCAGAGAGTTGGAGAGGATGAACGGCAGGTTGCACTCCTTCACCGCTGCCACCCCCGCCGCGGCAGCTTCGTCCCCGCGGCGGCCGCCACCTTCACGTCGAACCATGCGTGCTCCGCCACTCGGAGTCGCTTGACCGCGGGCGAGAAGATTCGGTCGAGGCGGTCGAAGTTGCTCAACACCCGTCGGCATGTGCTGCGGGAGAGCGTGCTGCGGTCCTGAGCCTACATCTTGCCCCACTCCTCCACCGGCGGGCGGAGGGAGGAGCTCCCCACCTCGTCGCCAGGGCTGCGCTTGCGGGGCGGCGAGCCGCCGCGCACCCCTTGACCACCCGTCCTATGACCCGCGCTCGACATCCGGGCGAGCTTTCGCTCTCTACGCGCGCGGCAAACAACGGCCAGACTGTGAAGGATTTCTCGCCGGAGTACCCCGATTTGCGGCGGAGGGGGATACGGGAATGCTGGATGTGAACCCTAAAACGGGGCCGCTCCGGTATATAAGTGGGAGTCGGGGGCGGTTTACGGGCCGCCCATAAAAAATTTATGGGTCGGGCTGTGAGCATCTCTAGCAGATCTTGCAATCGGCTGTCGACCTTGGGAAAGGTTGGCTCGGGAACCAGTGTGAGGTTGGATGCTGCATTACTGAACTCGTCGTTGAGGCCACCCGTGAGCGTGCCAAGGAGGAGCTCGTCGGAAACCTTCTCGCTGATGTCGCAGAGCTCATCAAAGAGTCGTTTCAGCGTGTACAAAACTCGTCAATGGACGAGTCGTTTTGATGGCATCCAAAGAACTCTTGTTGTAGGAACACAAGCTGTTGGAGGCGATTGTCGGTGAAGAGCCCGTTGAGCTTAGTCCAGACCGTGTATGCATCATCATCGTCCTGCATCACAGTGTGAAACAAGTTGGTTGATACCGTCAAATAAAACCAGCGGATGAGTGAAGCCTCAATGGCCGACCACTCTGGGTCGTGGCGCATGGCGTCCCCATCGATGGAGCCGTCGATGTGCTCTTGGAGACGGTACTCACGCAGGAGGAGATGGAAGTAAGTCTTCCAGGAGTAGTAGGAGGAGTCATCTTGAGAAAGACGAACAAGGACATGCTCAATGATGTTCACGTCACGAACTTCTTGGGCGGAGGGTGGATCGGGGCCGGCGAACGGGTTGGAACCACCAGAGATGGTGGAGTGTGGGGAGGCCATAGCACCAAAGGGAAGGGTGAGTGGGGGTGGTAGAAGAAGAAGACACAGAGAAGAAAGAGATGTGGCGGCAGTAAGAAGAGAATGGGGAAGTAGGGAGGCGGCTGCTGTCAGGGGGGGGGGGGGCAACGGCAAATCGGTTGCGGCAGCGGTAGGTGCACGGCGGTGGCACATGTGCGGCGGCGGCAGGGGCGGAAGCGAGGTTCTAGGAGAACTTGGAAACTGATTTTTTTAGAAAAGGAGGATGACCCCCGGCCTCTGCATCTGGGAGATGCATGCGGCCATTTTATTGATTATTCTCGAGGACCTTACAAAGTAGTACAACAATATGTCTGAATCCGCCATCTTGGCAACCTATGCCGCTACTCCTATCCATATGATGAAGGGGTGCAAGCTGGGCCATATACCCAGTCCTCTCACCTAAGCCTAACATCTAAAGCTGGAAGCCCCGACCGAGCCACATACCGGATCTAGGGCACAATCCAGTCCGACGCACTCATATGTGTCATCGCCACCATCTTCCACTTGTCCATCTTCAGAGCAGATTGAGGTACCAACCTTGGCAGGTTCCTCCGCCATCGACGCCACCATGACGCCAAATGACGACCACCACCTATGCCAGTCCATCTCCAAGCCGAAGGAGCGCTACCACAAGATGAAGACCGGCGGTAGAATAGATGAAACGTTGCACACATTGCCGCCGCCAAACACCTCACACGCACCGCAAAGCGCCCACCGTGCTTCCTGGAACCCGAGGCGGCGCCTTCAAGAAGGAGCACGACGAGGGTACGACGCCGTCGCCCACAAGGGGAACTAGAGCTTTTGCCCAAAAGGAGAGCACAGTGAAAGATGGGAGAGGACCTCGACAAGGCCTCCAAGAAGGGAACCGACGCCCAGCAAAGGCGCCGCCATTGTCGTGGCCTCCGCCGATGGCCAAGGGTTTCCCCCGGTCCCACCCTCATCCCATCCACTCGGCCAAAGACCTAGCCAGAGGAGCGCACGCAGCCGAAGAAGGCGTTCGACTTCATCGAAGCAGGCACGCCAGGTGACGGGGCACCCCGACCCACTGTAGTAGACGTCCATCGAGACCTCGCCGCCCGCGCGGCCGAAACGCGGACCACTAGCACCCACGGCCGTCGCCCGCAGAGGCAACGCCATCCACACCACCCGAGGCCGCCGCCCCGGCATCCACCCACCGCACACATCCCGTCGAACCATGGAGAAAGACCCATACCGCCGCCACCAGGGAGCACCAGACCGCAACCCAAGCCGGGTAGGACGAGGCAGGGCCACGCCGGCCAGATCCGGGCGGATCCGGCGAATCCCGGCTCACCAGCCGCTAGATCGGAGGAGCGCCCCGATCCAGGGCCGAGCCGGCCTGCTGATGGGCGGCGCCGAGGCCCCCGCACCAGATCGGGAGGGGGCGAGACGGTAGGAAGCGGGCGGCGGCGTCTTCTGATGCGGGGAGGGGGGTCTCCAGAGGCCGAGGCGGGCGTGCGGGGAAGCCCCGCCGCCGCCTACCGCCGCGCGGGCAAGCCCGGCGAC
>NW_021263845.1:31981-38251 GCF_002162155.2 Triticum dicoccoides
TGGAAACTGATACCATGTTGGAACAGAATATTTGATAGATGATTTCCATTGATCATGTACCGTGGCATAAATAGAGTACAAAGGCAATACAAATCTCCACCGTATCCCAGTTACATGGAAGGAATCGTGAGATGTCATGAATGAGATCCTAACCTGCCTAAGTAGTACATGTGACGAATATTCAATAAAAGTTGCCGGCTTATTGATTAGACTAGCACAAATGTCTGTGCGTTGTAACAGGAGACATTATTAACCGTCCATGCGTCCATTTATTTCCGTTTGTCTTGCCCTACTGTCCTCCTTCTCTACCTCGAAATCCCTATTAACATTAATTCATATTTAAACTTTCCCACTTCAAAAATATGATGGTCAGAATATAAAGAGTTTACAATGCCTGGAGCTCTTTTGTTGACACGTTACAACCAGCAGTAGGAGCACACACCCCACGCCAACATGGCCACTTCTCTGGACATCATCATCGGGCCTCGTTGGGGATCAGGATTAGGGCACGCAGAGCGGCGGTAGAGATGGTAAAACGGACCCCTCCCTCCAGCTGGCGTGTGGGACAAAACAAGACGCGAGCAAGATGCACTGTTGTCATATTCTCTCTACTCTTCATCCCTTCCTATTTCACCAACAACATCAATGACATCCAGAGTTGAGGATATGTTAATTGTTAGCAAGTCACGTGGGCTCCAAATATCTTCTCCCTTTAGAAATATTTATTTCTAATATTTCATTCATTTTTAATTATTGTATATGATGATGTAGTAGGCATGAACATTAAACTATGACAGTAATGCGGACTAACCTGTGGTTGGATGGTTAGAGGGACAGTGGTATCTTGAGCCCACCAGGGTTCAAGTTCTGGTCTCATATTATCCTAAATTTATTCCAAGATTTTCAGTAATGCGTTTCAGTGGGAGGAGACGTTCCCGTCGACGACGAGCCACCTAAATCTCAAGATAATATGTCGGCTCAGTCTTTCGGAGGTGCTCATATGAGTAGGATGAGTGTGTGCGCGTTCATAGCAATAATTGGATGCGTGTATATGTGGGCGCTTGCGTCTGTACTGCGTTAAAAAAAACTATGACAGTAACAATAAATAACAACAAGTAATTATATCGGTGCTCATTTAGAAAAAAAATTACAATGGGTGCTTGGCTGCTAGCACGCATAGCAACATCCAGCAGCTTCTCGTCACTCATCAGTGCAGCCATTAAAGCAATCCACATTCCATACCAAGAATCCCCACCGAGAGCTTCCCATTGTGTGGACGTTATCCACGTTGCCATTCCTCCCAGCGGCGCTGCTATCCTTCCTCTTATCCATCCATCCGGCCATCCATGTGCTCCTCCCATGGAGCTGCACGAGCGCCCGAGCCTCCCCGAGCCGCGTGCGCCGGCGAGCACCAGCAGCAAGCCGGGCAGCCCCCTGCCTCTGCTCCCTTCTCCTTCTTCTTCCTCCTTCCTCTTTCTTCTCTCTCTCTTAACTTCCTCTCTCTTCTCGTTGCTACAGGACCGCGAGCTGCCATGGATGTTGCATCGAGCTCAAGTCCAACAGTCCAACCCTGGGAGCCGCGCCCTCCTCAACCCTGTCCAGATCCAGGCCGTCCCTGTCGGATCCGTGTCGCCCCGCCACAAGTCCCTGGAGAGTTGCCGCCGAACTTTCTTCCAGCGCGAGGGAGCAGCGCTCGAGCGCAACAACGACCGTTCGCCAGGATGCGTTGACCCCCAAGCCTCCCGCTTGCCAGGACACTCTGCTCGCCGCGTGACCGCACTGGTTCACGCGTGGTGCGCATCACACCTAGCCACTGCACGCCCGCTCGCCTGCACGTTGCGCCGAGGGCCTAGCCGCAGCTGCTCGTCCGCATCGAGACCGAAGGAGACAAACACTTGCCTTCTGTTCGTCTACGCATCCACGAGCGAGGACGAAGCCGTAAGCTCGCTTCTCCCTCCCCGCCCCTGATCTCACACCTCTCCGCGGCTGGGTTGTTCATGGCAGCGGGGCGGCGGCTGGGCTGTGTGTGAAGAGGAGCCGCGCCGAGATCCAGCCTCCCGCCTCTCGCGCCTCAAACACGCTTCGCTCCGGTGTCCGTCGAGTGCACGCCGTGCTCCAGCCGGTGCCCCGCCTCGGCGCGGACGCCCGCCGCGGCACCGGCGGCGCGTGCCCCGCGGTGCAGAACGACATGATAAGCGGCGAGATGCGCGGTGGTGAGCCAGTCCAATAAGAGATAGGGTCGTGGGCATAATTGTTAACAAATGTGGGGGTGTTTAGGTAAAAATAAAACCTTTTTCAGAGTGCCACTTAAACAGAGACTGCGGGTTTATTTCAAAGAAATAGAAGGACTGTTTTGCAAAAACGCCGACGACGTACAACCAAAAGCAATCGCTGCTTTATTATAGTACTAGCAAATATGCCCGTGCGTTGCAACGGGAGGAAAAACTATCAAACTATGCGGGAGTGGTAGATAATGGCTTTTAAAATGCCAAGGTGAGATAAGGGCTTTTAAAATGTCATTTCAAAAACTATGTCTAAGTGATGTCATGATGAGATAAGAGACTTTTGAAAAGTCATTTCAAAAAAAAGTGATGGTTTGACCATGATTTGATTTCCTAAGGTGCCACAACGAATTAGTTTTGGCTGAGTAAACTGCATTGATGAACCCTACCTAAGCTAGACTGATGAATGATGTATATAATCTTGACCTAGCGTAGCGGTGGTTGTCATAACAATTACCATGGTACCAGAATAAACATAGCTGTGTATGGAGGCAAAATAGACATTTAGTCATTTTATATAGTTTACAAAAACTAACCCATAGAAAATTGTGTCAATATTTTTTGGCTTCAGCGTCGTACGAAACATGGAAACCTTTTTTTTACCCGATGCGAGGGACTAAATAAAATCATAAATTGACCTCTACAGATCCCCTATTAAAACTTCGACGCAGGCGATGTTTCGTTTTGTTCATCATTTACGGGCCTGTTTTAATTTTGGAAACATTTCAAAAAAATCGTGTATATTTTTTTTTCTAATTCCAGAATGTACTTTGAATACTGGATTTTTTAAAAAAATCATGTTTTTTTCATGAACATCTAGTTGATATTGTGATTTTTTTTATGATATGCGATTTTTCTTTGAAATCATGAGCAATTTATGATTTCTCAATAAATCTCGCAGATTTTTGAAATTTGGTTCTTTTGAAAATCCTGAATGATTGTAAAGAATGAAAAACAAAAACAGAATTAAAAAGGTAAAAAGCAAAAAATGAAACAGAAAACAGGCGCAACCAGCCGCACATGGGCCGGCCCATTAGCGCGTCGAGGAGGAGGAGGCACGCCATGTACATTTTTTTTCTAATTCCAGACTACTGGATTATTATTTTAAAAATCATGATTTTTTTATTTCATGAACATCTGTTTGATATTCCGAATTTTTTCTATGATATGCAAAAAATATTTTGAAGTCATGAATATTTTATTACTTCTCAATAAATCCCGCAGCTTTTCGGAATTGTATTCTTTAAAAAATCCTGAATTAATTTAAATAAGAAAAAATAAAAACAGAAATAAGGAAATAAAAAGCAAAAAAAAAGAATAGTAAACAGGCCCACCCCCAGCCAATTATGGGCCGGCCTATTAGCGCGCGGGGGTGGAAGACCTGCGTGGCAAAAAGGTGTAGGAACCAGGGATCGAACGCTGGTCTCCTGCGTGGTAGGCCGACGCCATGGCCATTGCGCTACCGGAGGATTGTGTAATATAAGTGTATCGCCCTGTAAGAAATAAACCCGCGGTGATTTTGAAATAAATCTGAATCATGTTACTTATGGATGGCATGGCGGGTAATTTATGCCAAATTTGAGGGCAATTTCTATGACGTACGGGCAGAAGCACTATTTGCTTTATTAGTAGGTAAAGATATCTTTCCCTACTAATAAAGCACGGAGTGCTTCTGGTCGTACGTCGTCGTCACTTTTGCAAAAAAGCCCCTCTATTTTCAAGAATTCAACCCGCAGTCCCTTTTTAAGTTGCTATCTCAGAAAACGTTTCGTTATTACAAAAAGAACCCTGCCGTTTTGAGAATTCAACCCGCGGTCCCCCTGGAAAGAAAAAAAAACCTAGCCACACGAACGACCCATGAACCCCAATCTCATCCACCTCCAGCGCCGCCACGCCCTGCAACGCCGCCGCGCGCCGCCGAACTCCGCCCCGTCGTCGCCCCGCCGGAATCCGCCGGAACTCGACCCGCCGTCGCGCCGCCGCTCAAGCCCAGCTTCTGGATCGGGTCAACGCGGTGGCTCGAGCGGCTGGGGGCGGCGTGGTGGCTCGAGCGAACCAGACCGCTCTGCCTCCCGCAGCTCCATCCTGCCCGAGCTCCCCTCGCCCCCGCAAGCCGCCTCGCCGGCGACCCCACACCTCCGCCGCGCCTCACAGCCGGAGCTCCGGCCGCTCCGCCGCCTCGCCCCTCTCCTCCTTCCTCTCGATCTCCTCTCACCTCTTTCTCTCTTTCTCGCTGAACAGGGACCTCCAGAAGGGCCATGGCGCCACCAGCCCTTAATCTCGTCGGATCCGGCCGCCTGCACGCCAAATCGGCCGGAAATGGATCCGTCCCGTCCAGATCCGGCCGGATCCGACCGGGCCCCGCCATCCTCGTCACTGGAGCACCGCCCCGCTCGACCAACAGCGTCGGCGCTGTCTGTCCCTGCCCGCGTCTGCACGAGGACGACGCTCGTCCCGCTCGCTTGCAGCAATCGCATGGGCCGCCGCCCCAGCCGTCCCGGCATCAAGCCAAGGCCCAGCCCAAGCCACTTCTTCTGCCGCTCCATCATTGCCCACCTTGAGATCAGCCCCGACGCCACCACCATCTTCAGATGCGTACGCACACTACTTCCTTCTTCAAATTGCTTCACCACATCATGCTGAATTTGCAAATGGCCGCTCCTTACATGTGTGATCGAGAAGCAAGGTCAAGTATGAGCAGGCTGTCAGCGTGTAGTGGTCGGAGATGCCGTCGCAACTTACATGTCGCAGTCGTCGGCTCCATGCTAAGATTACGAGGCTCTATGGTTGTATCGTGGTGTTCCAGTAGTAAACTTTCAGGCTGGTTAGATAGGGGATGAAGATGATGTATACTACCTAACGGCCATCGAGTAATAAAAGGAGATGGATTGAACTACATGATTTATGCCATGGGAATGATGAAAAATCTTTGAGTGAGGATGTTGAATAATTCAGTCCTGATCAATGGCTTCTCATAAAAGTCTTCCTGCCAGCAAGAGAGCCCTTGCAGATTTACAGCTTTTAGTGTAATTATTACAGAGAAGACATGCTTAGAGGGCCTATAATTTTACTAAGTGAACATGTACTGATCTCTACATGCTTTTTATTAGAGGTAAAGACGATGCATTGCCTATCCAAGTCTCCATACAAATTTGTAGATGCACATGGCGTTTTATCTATCTGGCTAGCGTTTATATTCAAAACTCTTTTGTCCTTATATCTTTTCAGTATCGCTTTCATGTTTTACTAAGATCTGTGCGGAAACAACATGAGCCTTTGCTGCTTGGTCTGGGATGGTGAAGTGGTGGTTGCAGTGGAAATCGTTAAAGGGGGCACCGGTGTCCTCAGTTATACGGTTACAGAATATATGGAGTCATGCCCAACGTTGCAAGGGAGCCTGTAGTGGGAGGCGACAAAGTATTGGCTGTTACCATAGTATCCATAATGTACGTCATTCTTAATATGCATGCAGTTTGTACCTTTGTATTGACCCACCAATTGGCAATATGTTGACGTGCTCGGTAGAACATGAACAGTTGTGTGTCTAACACATTTTCATGATTTTTTTCTGTCAGGAGTTGTGTCAACACCAACCTCAGAGCTGGAATAAGGAGTGCGCATTCGCATTGATGAAACAACTTTCCCATAGCCCGCTGCTACTGCCCACTACCACAATCTTGCATAGATACTTGTGAGTACGTGAGAACATCTGTAGGCTAATAAACAGTACAAACACCAGGCTTAGTTTCGGAGTACATATATTGCATCGACTGGTATGATGTCTGAATATATATCTGACTAGAGCCATCATATGGACAAATAAGCTTTGTAGCAGTCTGTTGGATAATTATTGGAGATGATGCACTCTGATGGACAGATATAGAAACCCATTGTTATTTTCAGGTGAAAATCTTGCACATATCTATGTTGAAACCAGCCATTGATGTCCCCAAAATTCACTATACTAAGTACAACAATATATATTGAT
>NW_021263845.1:38919-54439 GCF_002162155.2 Triticum dicoccoides
TCATGTATTAGTCTGACTCCCTTCTGAATTATACATAAGCAGATTTTAGCAGGTCATCCCATGGTTGTCCACTAATCTGGTGTCTGGTCCATCTTCTTACCCTTGCAATTTTAGTATCATCTGTCCAATCTTGCCCTGACTGTGTATAGACTGTTGAATACTTCAAACAATGAGCAATTTGAAGTTCAGAAATATGACAAATATCTAAAAATGGATTCGTTTTTGGAGAAATAACATTGTGTAGAGTGGAAATGCAGAACTATATGTTCCTATTTCACCAACTGGTATTGAATATGTGGTCAATCTTTGTAGAAAAAACTACAAAGTCTAAACGTTAGTGTGTGATACATATGGAAAATTGTGATGTCTATTTTTTTGAAATATTTTTACTTTATAAAAAGTTTTAAACAGGGCATAGCATTAGGTTTCATATTTTTGGCCAAGACGCTCCGCGAGGCGATGGCACATGGCCGGCAAGGCTCGTTCTTAAGCGCACCAGCCCGCAATTGAGGCGGCGCCCACGGCGCAGCCGTGGCCTTCGGAATGCACCGCGGGGGCAGTGCTACCGGCCACCAGCGCTGCTCCTCCCAGACGGTGGTGCCTATGGCCATGGTCCACTGGCCCCGGCCGGGCTCCCTACGGAGGCGTGTGGGTGGCGGCCTCTGACTTGAAGTCTTCTTGAGATTTGTACGTCGATTGCTTGGTCGTCTCTTTGTGCTGTCACTACGTGTACTGAAGATTAGTTACTTCGCTTTGACTTGGAGCGAGGTGCAGTGGTTTCAGGTTGCTGATGCTGATATTTTCATGTGATGTTTGAATGATTGTGTGTCTGACCAAGCGTAGTTGCGCTTCTGACAATGTATTGGCCTTCCTTTGCTGCACCGAAGTTAGTGAATTGTTCACCATGCTTGACTTTGTTCTTAGCAGGGAAATTTGTGGTGATTCGTAATCAAACTTGCAAAGAACATCCTTCTGATTATGTTTGAAGAGGTACGATGGATGGTTGAGCTGAGACCACTGTTTGATATTTGTTTGCCTTTGCTTTGTAACCAGTGAGGGCTGAAGTGAATGAATCTGGAAGTGCTTTAGTGATTAATGCTCTGTCCCAAGTTAAGCATATTCTACTTCCGGTCACTGGCCGCAAGCCTTACCTTTCAGTTCTAATTCCTTGAGGTACCTTTGTGATGCCTTTATTTGTCCATGTCATTATTGTGCCTGCCATATGGAATTTTGAGTTTATCTTTGGTCAGCTTTCTTATCAAATGATAGCCCTTTTTGCTCAAGTTGATTTGATTAAATCATTTTCAGATCACCACAGTTGTGAATATAGCCATTGTTTCAACAGAACAAACCTAAGCTTAGCATGAAAGAGAGTATGAAAGTTCTGATCTCTTCAAAATATGTGAGGGGCCTTGCTACCTTAGTTGTTGCATATGGCATTATAATCAATTTTGTGTAAGTCACATGGAAATCGAAGCTCAAGGCACAGGTAATTTTTTCCGGCTTTTGTTTTTCTTCTTTCCTTGTACTCCTTTAACCTTTTCATGGTTCCTTATTCATTTTGGCAGTTCCCCAGTCCAAACGAGCACTCATCTTTCATGGGTGATTTCTCTACCGCAACTGGACTTGCAACTTTCATGATGATGCTGTTAGGCTGGATTACATTCCAAAGATTTGGTTGGGGGGTGGCTTCCATTATCACCCCCATAGTTTTGTGGTGACTGGCGTTGGTTTCTTTTCTGACTTTCAACAAGTGCAGTTCATTGCCGCAGAGCAGTCTTAGAAGATCCGTGCACATGTAGCCTTATTTCTTATTCCAAATTTCATCATACAAAAAAAAAATACTCAGTGTAACCTCATTTCTGATGTTTGCGAAAATTAGATTATAAAAATGTTGCATAATGGCACATGAAGCAGGTTACATTTCATTTTTTGCCCGGTAATTAGAGGACACTGCGGTAATCGCCGGTGGTGAGGGACTAAGAAAAGTGGTGACACGGTGTCGGTGAGGGACTAAGACAAGTGGTGACACGGGTGGGACACCGTGTTGAAATAGAAGACGTTGAATTGTGGGGGTCTTGAGCCGTATTTATCGGACCCGTTGCAACGCACGGGCATGTTTACTAGTATAGGTAAAGATTAGCAAAGCAACAATGTTTATGCCGATTTGGATTATGTTTTGCCGCGTAAGTCATTTTTCGACACGGCGGCTCGCAGAGGTGACACAGGCCACACAATGCTCCATCACGTGGCGTGGAGAGAGTGAAACAGTTTTTCTTTATCGGCCTGCAAGCACAACGGGCTATATTTTTACACTAAACAGATATTTTAAATTTTATGTACATATGTTCGTTCGTTCCATCTGGAGCATCCACTCCAGAGAAAATCATAAAAGGGTTAAGACTCTGTCTCGTTCCGGCTTTAACACCGTTTAAATTTTAATGCTCATTTGTTGACTGAGCAATTTTACGGTATAGTGGTACTCCATGTGATAAGATAGGTCAGAAGTACAAGGAAAAACTAGCCCTTTACGTCCTTTTTAGACGACGTCTATGTCCAAATCTTGTTGAACAATGGCGTGAGATGTGTCGCCACATCTCAAAGATACACCTCACGGCCGAGAGGGATGTGGTATACTGGAGTCAATTGCAGAAAACTACCACATTTGCGGCTAGGTTTACGGAAAACCACCAAGTCGTTAATTCGTTGCAAAAAACATCGTGATTTCGCTAAACTCTTTGCAGAAAGCACTGATCGGGTGATTTGGTCCGTTTGATCACTTTCTGACAAATGGGGCCGGATTGTAAGGAGCTTAACTGGACAAAAATTAGCATACACACCCCTAGACATTTACAAAAAACACAATCAGACCCCGCCCTTGACAACCGCGAAGCACTGGCCCTGCCGTCTGGTACGCACGGCGACGCCCTCTTCGGCGTCGGAGACAGGTACGGCCGCGGCGAATGACGAGGAGACAGCTGGGGTGCGCGCGTTTCCGAGGCGTTGGCCTGCCGGTGCTGCAGCAACGGTGGCGGTCGGGTCGGCGTCGTGGAGCACGCGCCGGGAGCTGAGGCGGAGGAGCAACACCCTCCTCCGACGTGGTCAAGGATGGGGGCGGAGGGGGAGCAGGCGACGAGCTGAGTCCACCTACTGGACAAGTTGTTCCCGTCGCCCTCCTCCACGAAGAAGGACGAGCTCGAACCAGAGGCCCCACCGGCGCCGTCCACGTTAGAAGCTCGGGTAGGAGCAGTGCACGGCGGCTCACGGCGTCCGCACCATGGAGAGAGGGCGGCGGGCGGGCTTCCGGCGACGGCAGCGGGAGCCGGCGCTGGCGGCGCGGTCGGCTGCGAGGGCGCGCGATGGCTGCCTCCTCCCGATTGGAGAATACGGAGCGAGGCGGCCGACGGCGACAGCGGCATTGCAGCTGTTCCTGCTGCGAGGGCGGCGGCAGCGGGAGCTGGCGGCGGCGAGGAGCATAGCACGGTGAGCACGGCGAGTGCGGCGAGGAAGGGCTTGAGGTCGGAGCAGAGGAGCGCAGTGGATCGGGAGCAGGAGTTGATTGCTTTTTATTTTTAGATCTAGGGGGCTGTATGTAATATTTTTGCTAAGACACCTCCTTACCATCTGGCCCCACTTGTCAGAAAGTGATCAGACGAGTCAAATCGCCCGATCAGTGCTTTCTGCAAAGAGTTTAGTGAAATCACAGTGTTTTTGCAACGGATTAACGAGTTGGTGGTTTTCCGCAAATCTAGCCGCAAATGTGATAGTTTTGTGCAATTGACTCGGTATACTGGGGTTAAACCAAAATGCCAGATTCTCTACTAAGTCAATGTATAAGTGGTTAGAAAAACCTCTTCATAGCTGCAATTACAAATGGATCTGGGAGGCAAAAATATCCCTCAAAATTTGGATTTTCATGTGGCCAATGGCTCAGGATGCAGTGCTCACTAGGCAGGTGACGAAGAAGAGAAAATGGCCTGGCAACCCAGCCTGCTCTTTTTGTAATGAGGCTGAGACCGCCGCTCACCTTTTCTTTACCTGCCCCATGGCTCGTGTGGTATGGAGATCGATTGGGGTGGTTCTGGGAACTAACTTGTGTCCTAAGGGCATCTCCAGCCGTTGGCCCCCCAAGGGGCGCCTAAAATCGCCGCGTGGTGGTGAGCCGGTGCAAAAATTGGGCCTGGGGGCGAGTTGGTCCCCAGCCGCCCGCCCCAGACACGTTTTAAAATAAAAAAAGTTCAGCGAAGTTCGGCTTAAACACGATAAATTTCGGCAAAACACGATAAATTTCGGCACATTTCGGCGAAGTTCGCGGATTTTCATTACATAGCACATATACATAAACTAATCTAAAGGAAAAACTGGCTGAAGTCGCCGCCGTCGCCGCCATCGTCGTAGTCGGCCTTCTGCTCCTTGACGCGGGCGCCCCTGCTGGACCCCTGCCCGGCATCGCTATGGCGGACTGGTGGCGGCGCATCATCGTCGTCGTCGTCGCTGTCGTAGATGAGGACGACTCCGCCTTCGTCGCGGCCGCGTCGACGCTCCGCGAAGCGAAGCAGGGCGGCGCACTGGCGCTCCTTCGCCTTCTCCAGGCGCTCCTTCTCCATCGCTATGGAGTCCCTGCGCGCCCATTCCAGGGCCGCGTCGTCGTCGTCGAGCTCCGCCATCACCGGCACGGCCGGCTCCTTCTTCACCGGCGCGAGCCCTGGCTCCGTCTTCACCGGCGCGAGCCCCGGCTCCGTCTTTGGCTTGACGAAGCGCGGAGGAGGAGCCGACGAGTAGGCGCGCCGGCCGCCCTTGTTGATGACGATGCCGGCGCTGCGAGTGCACTGGCCGAGCGGCGTCTCCACCGCGGGCTCGGCCTTGACGCCGAGCAAGGCCGGAGTGCCGGAGGAGTGCGATGAAGATCGGGAGGAAGAAGAAGAGGAGGAGGACCCGAACCTCCTTGGCGCCCATGGCCCGGTGCGTCGGTGCTGCGCCGGGGCAGCCGCCCTCGCCGGGTACGCCAACGGCGGGTCGTTGCCGCCCTCGAGGTACGTCAGCACGCCCTCGAGTGTGCGGCCGGGGACGCCCCATCACAGGTGGCGCCCCTCGCTGTTCTGTCGGCCGCCGACCACCAGCGCGCCGTTGGTGGACGCCAAGCGCTGCTGCTTGCGGCGCTCGAAATACGCCGCCCAAGCCGCGTGGTTGTCGGCGGCGTACTGGGGGAGGGGGAGTTGGGCGTCGGTGAGGGAGGTGCGCACGACCTCGACTTCCTCGGCGAAGTACTTCAGCTTCGCCATGGCGTCGGGCAACGGGGGAATGGGCACTCCCGCGGCGCTGAGTCTCCACCCCGTCGGCCGGCGCGCATGTCCGGCGGCCCGGGATGTTCGCCTGGAACAGGAGCCAGGACTCCTGTTCGCGGAGCGAACGGCGGCCGAAGCCGTTGGCCGCCGCCTCGTCTCCAGGGAAGCGTTCCGCCATGGCGACGGGCTCGGGAGAGGTAGAGAGATAGAGGGAGGGGCTGGGCGGCGGCGCTCGGGAGAGGTAGGGAGAGGGAGGGGCTGGACGGCAGCGAGGGGCGGGGCTGGTGTGGGCACAGGCGAGTGCAGACCACCGGCTATATAGCCGCGCCGCACCCGTGTGTACGCATGCGAGGGAGGGGAGGCGTCGGCGCGCCATCCCGTGACGCGCCGCCCATGAGAAATCAATGGCAAGGCTGACCGGCGGCAGCCTTGGCGTTGATTCCCCGCGGGAACCAAGGCCGTTGGGGGAAAACGAGGCGCCGTGTCGCTGACGCGGCTGGCCCGCGGCTTTTTCGCGTCAAAACAGCTCGCCCCGGCGCCCCCCAGCGCGCCGGGTTCGGCCTGGGTCCGCCGGCGCTGTTTTCGGCCCAGGCCGGCGAAAATCGGGCTCCTGGGGGCGCGACTGGGCCGTTTTTTTGGCGTCGGCGCGAAAAAATCGCCTGGGGAGGCCTTCCTGGGGGCGCGGCTGGAAATGCCCTAATGACTATTGGCAATACTATATTTGGTGTCACAAATTCCTTCTTGCTGAAACCAGTTTTCATACAGTATGACTGCCGCTGTCATCTGGGCGATTTGGCTAGCTCACAACAGGGCCACTTTTGAGAAAAAGTTTATTAAATCTCCTTTTGAGGTAGTGTTCTCGATTTGTTCTTTTCTTTTGTACTGGGCATGTCTTCAACCAGCAGGGAGAGCGAAGAAGCTTCAACAGGGCGCAAAGATGGTGAGATCCAGTAGTACTATGAAACTGATGAAGCTCTGTGATACGTCCAGGCGGCTGGGCGATGGTGCGGGGGGTGTACTCTCCTGGTGATTCGAGCTAGTCACAGTCTCGGCTTCAGGCTCAAAGTTGCGGTTATGATGCTGCCATGGGATAGCTCTGTTCATGTCGTTAGTTTACCTCTTTTGGGTCGTTTTGGTACTGCTAGTCGCTGCTGGGCCTTTGTTGCCAAATTCATTATTCTCTACTACACCACCTATTCTAGGTTTGTGCCCCTCTGATCTGGCATGTAATAGGGCTAGTTATTTTGGTGCTGTTGTCAGGTTTTCGTCCCATAACACTCGTTTTGATGGCGGGCGAGTGTGGTGGGTTTTCTGGCAGTGCATTGAACTCGCTACCTCTCTTTCCTCCTCTCCTGGATGTTCTTTGGACAGATTTTATTTCCGTTCTAGGTAATCGAAAGGGGGTCAGCCCGGTTAAAAAAAAGGAAAATCTAGCCCGTTCGTTCACGGGGCATAGTTTAAACCTTTTTTAAGGTTGCTAACTAAGGCTAGTTCCGACTTTGATGCTCCACAACCAATGGACGATTGACCTCAAGCCGCAGCCGTTCCTTTTTCATCTACCAACATGCATGGTGAAGATATGATTCAATCGCGAGAAAAAAAAAGGGATTTCAACCATTATGATTACAGTTATCAACTTACCCAGTGTTGAATACCTTGCTTGATACCATCACGCGGATGATATGATGTTCTTGAAACCGAGCTGAGAAGATAGCTAAAATGAATAGGTTCTCGTGTTTCACACCTCTTAGATGATGCAATGTACTTGGTCGTGATGGTACATATGAGAGAGCTAGCATACAATGTATACTACGCCCTTCTAATTGGAAGTTGGAGATTAACCAAACATGCAAGTAGGATGGTCAGATGATTCTGTAGTCTAGTCACATGATTAAACAAGCATTTCTTGAATGACTTGCTCAACACATATCCCATGATCACAATCTATCTTTTTCTTCCTACAAAGAGCTATCAAAGACAAGAGATGTGTATAGATGTCCTATATATATACTCCACCGTTTTGGAATGTCAATGGGTATGAATTCAGATTTGCTCTCCTCTCTATCGATCTTAAGTCTATCTAAAATATTGGAGAAAAACAAATACATGTATCTTCTCACACCCAGCCGCTCCTGCTATCTTGCTCTTCAGTGGTACAAGTCCATTTGCGCCGCTACTCTCTTTGTGAAGCGGGAGCCCGTGTTTGCGGCATCGGATAACGAGTCAACGGCATCGTGGTCCAAATCTGCACCCTTTGTTTACGGTCATCATCGCCCGCACCTTGGCTATCGATGAGGTCATGATCATAATTTTCCGCACCTCTGCTGCCGACGAGGAGCACAAAGACGTGGCTTGCAAAACACTTGGCATGAAGACTCACCGCCGTTCTTAGGATAGGTCGACGAAGAAACATACCAGTTCTCATATTATTGTTTTTGGGGAATCTAGTGCGATGAATTTCGGAGTACAGAGAAAAGGAGACATGTCGTTGACAGGTGGTCCCAGATCCCACGTGTTGTGATTAAAAAAAAAACTTTCTTTTATCAAATCACTCGGGAAAAGAAAAATCCCGATTGGGCTCGCCGACGCCCTCAGAATAAGTCTAGTAACCTTTCAACAAATTTGCTCCCTATTTTGGATCACTTCTAGTTGTGGTATTAGACAGTCAACATCAAAGACATTATATTTTGTTAAGGAGATTCTACAAATTGTATGTGAAGAACCTTGCACTCAATCCCTCGTGGTGTCGGCTTCTGGGGAGGGTTGATTGGCTTCTTGATAATCCCCCTCTCCTCTCATTTTCTTTGTTTAGTTTATATTTGTGGTGTTTTGCTTGGCTTCCATCCTTTGTAATCTCTGCGTGCCCGTGTCTTGCACGCACCCTGTCTGTAACCTGTAAATATTTATGACAAATTTTATTTCCCATTAATAAATTGTTAGCTTTTGCGCCCTAGGATGTTAGATTTTTCCAAGGAGATAAGCACAGTGTCCCTTGTCATCGGTATTCACTCATTAATTGCCTTGTCATTTTCGATATACAGGGAACCTAGCTGTTGGAATTTTGCTAGTAGGCCTTTGGCCCAAAGCCCAACTAAAATTCTGAAATTCTCTTGGCCCATTCATGCACACATGTGAGTGGAGTGAGCGAGGCTAAAGTTTAGTCCCACCCCGGAAGTTGAGAGAGAGTTGCACCTCTTTATAAGGTGAGCTCTTCTACCACTTGTATGAGCATGAGAAGAGGAGACCTACACGCGCGCTCCTCCTCCTCGCTCGCCGCGCCGCGGAATTGAGCCGAGCCGAGGACAGAGCTATGCACCTTGTCTATATTTTTGCTGCATGAGAAAATTAATGAGTTATTAATTAATAATTAACGGGCGCGTTAATTACTGAACCGTTTAGATTCTTTTGGATCGTGACGACTCGGACGTGGGGTTTACTCCCATGACCTACCCGGCCCGCACTATATAGTCAGGCAGACGTCTACCCTAGCCGTCGCCGCTTCGTATGGTTTCTCACCACCGTTTCAGATCATTGCGCCGCCAAGCAAGTCTTCTCCATCCCTCCTTCCGGCGTGCACCGCGAGAAGGGACAGCAGGCCTCCGGAACCCCGCCTCTCGTGATCCTGTACGGGAGAGGGGCTATCAGGTTTTTGGGGAACGCACTCGCGCGACTGCTGGCAGCGACAACTTCGCGAACGACGACTTCTTCCTCGACCTCGGCAACCTCGTCCTCGACGACATGGGCGACAACGTCAACGCCGGCGGTGTTGCACCCGCTGCACCGTATGTGATTCTATCCTTCCTGTTCGAGATTGTGGTAGAATTCATGCTTCTAGTATGTGCCCTAGATGTGATATGTTCATCTGCTATGACTTATCTTCTGCTACTGTGGTCATGACTTATCTTCTGTTTATTCGGATTAAATCTCGTAGTAATTTGCTCATATTTCCAACAATCCAAAAACCTGATTATAGGCAATTTACTCCGAGTGGTTTTGCTGCGCATCTGAAGCCGTCTGCCTTTAAGGGGGCGCAATATAAGAGGTGGCGCATGAGAGCAGTCTACTGGTTTCAGACCATGGGCTGCTATGATGCCACCAAGGGCCAGCCTGAGGGCGATCTTAATCCAGCACAGCTGGAAGCTTTTGAGAAGATTGATACCCTCTTTAAAGGCGCTCTTCTGAGTGTTCTTGATGACTCCATTGTGGATTCGTATATGTCGTTTGACAACGGCAAGGACATGTGGGCTGCGCTCGAGGCCAAGTTTGGTGCCTCGGACGCCGACAGCGAGTTGTACGTCATGGAGCAATTCTATGACTACAAGATGACTGATGAGCGCCCTGTTGTACAGCAGGCTCATGAGATACAGTCGCTCGCAAAAGAACTTGAGTACTTCAAGTGTGTGTTGCCGGACAAATTTGTTGCCGGAGGCATCATTGCCAAGCTTCCACCTTCGTGGAACAATTTTGCTACTTCCCTGAAACACAAGAGACAGGAGTTTTCCGTTGCGGATCTCACTGGTACCCTTGATGTTGAAGAGAAGGCGAGAGCAAAGGACACACGTGCTCGAGTTGCTGAGGGAGGTTCTAGTGCCCACATGGTACAGAAGAAGAACTCCCAGCCCAACAAGTTCAAAAACAATAAGAACAAAACTCAGGGCAAAGGCAAGTTTGATACAAAGAACAAGCCATCACATTCTACCAACTTCAAGAAGAATTCTCATAAGAAGGGGAAGGGACTTTGCCATGTCTGCGGTGATCCTAATCACTGGGCTCCGAAGTGTCCTAATCGCTTTGAGGAGCGCGAACATGAGAAGAGCGGCAAGTCCACTAATATTGTCATCGGTGATACTGATATGAAGGAATCAGGGTACGGTATTTTTCCTACCATCCTTTCAGTATTTCAATCCCCTGATTGGTTAATTGACACCGGTGCCAATGTACATGTCTGTGCTGACGCCTCCATGTTTTCTTCTTACCAGGCAACAGGGACTTCACCCGTGCTGATGGGGAACGGGTCACATGCCATCATTCGAGGTGTTGGTACGGTCGATCTGAAGTTTACTTCGGGGAAGACTGTGCGTCTGAAGAACGTTCATCATGTGCCATCCATCAATAAAAATCTCGTTAGCGGCTCCCGTTTATGTCAAGATGGTTTTAAGTTGGTTTTCGAATCCAATAAAGTTGTAATTTCTAAGTGTGGACAATTTGTTGGAAAAGGCTATGAGTGCGGAGGCTTGTTCCGCCTATCTTTGCCAGATATTTGCACTAAAGTTATTAATAATGTTTGCCACAATAATGAGTCTGATATTTGGCATTCACGACTCTGTCATATTAACTTTGGTTGCATGACGCGGTTAGCCAATATGAATTTAATTCCGAAAATCTCTATTGTCAAAGGCTCCAAGTGCCAAGTATGTGTGCAAGCTAAGCAACCTCGCAAGTCCCATAAGACTGCAGAGGCAAGAGACTTGGCGCCACTAGAGCTTATACATTCTGATCTTTGTGAGATGAATGGCGTGTTGACAAAAGGTGGAAAGAGATACTTCATGACGTTGATTGATGACTCCACTAGATATTGTTATGTGTATCTTCTAAAATCAAAAGACGAGGCTTTGACTTTCTTTATAAACTATAAAGCTGAGGCAGAGAACCAACTTGATCGAAAAATTAAACGGCTTAGGTCCGATCGTGGTGGAGAGTATTTTTCCAATGAATTTGATCTATTTTGTGCGGAACATGGTATAATCCATGAGAGGACGCCTCCCTACTCACCCCAGTCAAATGGGGTAGCCGAAAGAAAGAACCGAACTCTAACTGATATGGTTAACACCATGTTAGACACTTTGGGTCTATCCAAGGAATGATGGGGGGAGGCGCTAATGACTGCGTGTCATGTCCTAAACCGAGTTCCCACAAAGCATAAGACCATGACTCCATTTGAGGAATGGAAAAGGAAAAGGTTGAAACTCTCTTACCTACGTACTTGGGGTTGTTTGGCGAAAGTCAATATACCAATTCCCAAGAAGCGCAAGCTTGGACCAAAAACCGTGGATTGTGTTCTTCTGGGCTATGCTTTTCATAGCATTGGCTATAGATTTTTGATAATAAAATCTGAGGTATCCGACATGCATGTTGGTACGATTATGGAATCAAATGATGCAACTTTCTTTGAGGACATATTTCCTATGAAGGATATGTCGAGTTCATCAAATCAGGAGATACCTACTCCATCTAGTGAGGAATTCACTGTAATTCCTGAACCCGCCATTGCGATGGAACACGTTGAGAATCCTGTTGAGGGTAACAATGGAACTCCTATGAGAAGTAAGAGACAGAGGACTGCAAAGTCTTTTGGTGATGATTTCATTGTGTACCTCGTGGATGACACACCCAGGACTATTTCAGAAGCCTATGCATCTCCTGATGCTGACTACTGGAAGGAAGCTGTACGTAGCGAGATGGATTCCATCTTAGCTAACGGTACCTGGGAGATCACTGACCGTCCTTATGGGTGCAAACCTGTAGGATGTAAGTGGGTGTTCAAGAAGAAGCTTAGACCTGATGGTACGATTGAAAAGTACAAGGCACGGCTTGTGGCCAAGGGTTATACCCAGAAAGAAGGTGAAGACTTCTTTGATACTTACTCACCCGTGGCTAGACTAACCACAATTCGGGTGCTACTATCACTGGCTGCCTCACATGGTCTTCTCGTTCATCAAATGGATGTTAAGACGGCTTTCCTCAATGGAGAGTTGAAGGAGGAAATTTACATGGATCAGCCAGATGGTTTTGTAGTACCTAGTCAAGAAAGAAAGGTGTGCAAGTTACTAAAGTCTTTATATGGCCTTAAATAAGCTCCTAAGGAGTGGCATGAGAAGTTCGAAAGAACATTAATTGCTGTCGGCTTTGTAGTAAACGATGGTGACAAGTGCGTGTACTATCGCTATGGTGGGGAGCGAAGGAGTTATTCTTTGTCTGTATGTCGACAACATATTGATCTTTGAAACCAAACTTGATTTAATCAAGGAGGTTAAGGATTTCCTATCTCGCTGTTTTGAGATGAAGGATCTAGGAGTAGCTGATGTTATCTTAAACATCAAGCTGTTGAGAGATGAGAATGGTGGGATCACACTGCTTCAGTCTCATTATGTGGAAAAGGTCTTGAGTCGTTTTGGGTATAGCGACTGCACGCCTTCTCCAAATCCATATGATGCTAGTGTGTTGCTTCGAAAGAATCGACGGATTGCTAGAGATCAACTGAGGTATTCTCAGATTATTGGCTCGCTTATGTATTTGGCGAGTGCCACGAGGCCTGACATCTCTTTTGCTGTGAGCAAGCTGAGTCGGTTTGTGTCAAAACCGGGAGATGATCATTGGCATGCGCTTGAGAGAGTTATGCGCTATTTGAAAGGCACCGCGAGCTATGGGATTCACTACACCGGGTATCCAAGGGTACTGGAGGGTTATAGTGACTCAAATTGGATATCTGATGCTGATGAAATTAAGGCCACAAGTGGTTATGTTTTTACACTTGGTGGTGGCGCTGTTTTCTGAAAGTCTTGCAAGCAGACCATCTTAACGAGGTCAACTATGGAAGCAGAACTCACAGCATTAGACACTGCCACTGTTGAAGCAGAGTGGCTTCGTGAACTCTTGATGGACTTACCTATGGTTGAAAAACCAATACCCCCTATCCTGATGAACTATGATAATCAAACTGATCGTCAATATAAACAGTTCTAAGGACAATATGAAGTCCTCAAGGCATGTGAAGAGGAGACTAAAATCTGTCAGAAAATTGAGGAACTCCGGAGCTATTACGTTGGATTATATCCAAACGTCGAAAAACTTGGTAGATCCCTTCACAAAGGGTCTATCACGTAATGTGATAGATAATGCATCGATGGAGATGGGTTTGAGACCCACCGCATGAGTTGTCCATAGTGGTAAACCACTCTATGTGATCGAAGATCCCGTGAAGTAGAAGTGGGAGACAAGCTGTTGGTCAGCTGGGAGGAGAGTATCCCTATATTAATTATCCCACTCCGTGAAGATGCAATACTCTCCTGATCTGCATGGCAGATTGATACTTATCTTAATGTGTTCCAAGTGGCTTATTTGGGTAAGCAGAGATGTTGTCCTGCAGAACATCTTCTGAGGAACATATGAATTTGACTGTTAACGTCGCAGTCTGTGAGAATTGGGTGTTCTCTAATAAATTTATGAAAGGCCCTGGAGTATGATGTATATGCTCCATCCACGGGGAAGCCTTGCGGCAGCCCAGTATCGGTCAAGAATTTGTGTGAAACTAGTTTCACAGAAAACTTGTAGTTCAAGGCATAGTCCACTATTCAAGTTGTGATCTAGTGTAACATAAATTTCTAAGTGGAAATTCAACTTCACAGTCTCCACTAAGCACCGATATATAAAACAATGTTTTGGAACTAAATAATGAGATGTGCCAATGAGACTTTGTGGGGGATTGTTGGAATTTTGCTAGTAGGTCTTTGGCCCAAAGCCCAACTAAAATTCTGAAATTCTCTTGGCCCATTCATGCACACATGTGAGTGGAGTGAGTGAGGCTAAAGTTTAGTCCCACCCCGGAAGTTGAGAGAGAGTTGCACCTCTTTATAAGGTGAGCTCTTCTACCACTTGTATGAGCATGAGAAGAGGAGACCTACACGCGCGCTCCTCCTCCTCGCTCGCCTCGCCTCGCCTCGCCTCGCCTCGTCACGCCGCGCCGCGCCGCGGGATTGAGCCGAGCCGAGGACAGAGCTATGCACGTTGTCTATATTTTTGCTGCATGGGAAAATTAATGAGTTATTAATTAATAATTAACGGATGCGTTAATTACTAAACCGTTTACGATTCTTTTGGATCGTGACGACTCGGACGTGGGGTTTACTCCCACGACCTACCCGGCCCGCACTATATAGTCAGGCAGATGTCTACCCTAGCCGTCGCCACTTCGTATGGTTTCTCACCACCGTTCCAGATCATTGCGCCGCCAAGCAAGTCTTCTCCATCCCTCCTTTCGGCGTGCACCGTGAGAAGGGACAGCAGGCCTCCGGAACCCCGCCTCTCGTGATCCTGTACGGGAGAGGGGCGATCAGGTTTTTGGGGAGCGCACTCGCGCGACTGCTGGCAGCGACGACTTCGCGAACGACGACTTCTTCCCCGACCTCGGCAACCTCGTCCTCGACGACATGGGCGACAACGTCAACGCCGGCGGTGCTGCACCCGCTGCACCGTATGTGATTCTGTCCTTCCTGTTCGAGATCGTGGTAGAATTCATGCTTCTAGTATGTGCCCTACATGTGATATGTTCATCTGCTATGCTAGTTCGCATGATTAGTTTAATCTCTGCTGCTGTGGTCATGATTTATTTTCTGTTTATTCAAATTAAATCTCGTAGTAATTTGCTCATATTTCCAACACTAGCTAGTATGTCATGTCCATGCCCAAGTAATACAGTATGTACAGTGTGCTTGCTAACTAATAATTCATTCATTAAAGAGCTTGACTACATATAAGGGTGTTCGGCTATTGAAGGAGTCCCGCAAGCTCTCCCTCGTATTCCATATACATCTTGTGCTTCAATTGTGTTGAGATTTGCTAGTTAGGCTCAAGATGGTATATGCATTCCTCCCAAGATTGTGGTCATGACATGTACATACTCTCAATGAGCATCATCCATCCTTGTTAGTGCTTTTTCCGATTCTGGTTGGGCAGGATGCTTGGATGATAGACGATCAACGGGTGGTTTTGAAATACTTTTTGGTCCTAATTTAATCTCACGATGTGCAAAGAAACAAGCCTTAATTTCAAGGTCATGTACAGAAGTAGAATACAAAGCATTGGCAAATGCAACAACAAAAAGTATTTGGGTTCACCCATGCTGAAAGAACTTGGAATACGACATGAACAAGCTCGATGTCTTTGGTGTGACAATCTTGGTGCCACATATTATCCCTTAATCCAGTCTTTCATGCAAGGGACGACACTAAAATTGATTTCCATTTTGTAAGAGAAAGAGTTGCTTGCAAGGAATTAGATATTCGGTTTGTGCATTCAGAAGATCAAGTTGCAGATGGCTTTACAAAAGCATTGCCCACAGGAACCTTTGAAGAATTCGAGCGTAATCTTAACTTTGTAAAGTTCTCATTATGGGAGGGTGCTAAATTAGTCATATGGCGCATAGAATTAGTTAGGGTAGATTGTTAGCCTGGATTTCA
>NW_021263845.1:54732-81409 GCF_002162155.2 Triticum dicoccoides
AATCTCTCTCTCTCTCTCTCTCTCTCTCTCTCTGTGTGTGTACGTGCCTTGCACGACACAATGTATGCCTCACGGGATAAGTCCGGATCAATCTGTGCACTACCGAAGCATTAGTGCACTTGTGTTGTCGACATCTTGTGCCTACCAAAGTATTAATGCACTTGTATTGTGAGCATCCTACCTAAGTATTAGTACACTCGCATTGTATTGTCAGCATCCATGTACTACCATGGTGTCGACATTCAAGATGCTTGGGTGCTACCATGGTACATGCAAAATTTCATGGTATTTGGACATGTGGGGAGCTCGTGGCAAAAACAACAAATTTGACTTCTGAAAGGAACTTTGAAAAAGTGTCCCTGTGTAACAGATTTTTTTTTTCACAAGCTCCTAAAATCTTCAAACACCATGAAAGTTTTCATGCACCTTGCACACCTGAGCATCTTGTATGCAAAAAAAATATATCATTTTTTTGTTTTTCTTACTTTTTTTAATGTACCATTCATAGGGTGCAACTGAACCTGGGCTCAGATGCAGATTTCCGCTTTCTAAGCTCTTTCACCAATAGGGAGGGGAAGGCAAGAAAACCTGAGCTGCTCTATATTTTTTCAGTCCTTGGATTTGAGTGGATAGCAGACTAGCCTAATACGTTGATTGATGAGTTACTATCATGCAACTAACTACAAGGCCACAGACCAACACGCATCATAGAGATCTCTCGCGTCACCATCGAGTATGAATGAATGAATGACATTGACAGTTCCGTATGGAAAGTCACACTAACTACGTGTGTACTTCTTTGACGCCTGATGGGACAACTCGTGCACTGAATGACTCCCCACCCTTGTTGCATCCATCTCAAGAATTATATTGTGAAACTTGGTGGACGTATCTATCAGTTGAAATATGCAAAATTGTAAGGCCTATATTTTGTCGCACAAAACTCTAAGAAGTAATTGAGAATGTTTCAAAAACTAAACCGCCTCGATCGAAAAGTATTCTAGGCAGTTTTGTAGGAGAAACTGGCTTAGATGAGTGTTATCCCTAGCTACTGATTCCTCCATCCAAGTAGTTCTTGCTTTCGGTGGTGCGAGGTTGTTAGCGGAGCTCTTTGTTTGGCTTGGGCTTGAGGTTTTTGAGGTCCTGTTCTTTCGCCGCTGTCCCTGGCTTGCCCATCTAAGCCGCGACGCTCAATCCCTCATGGTGTCGGCTTCTGAGGGAGGGTTGATTGGCTTCTCGCTAATCCCCCCTCTTCTTTCACGTTCTTGAATCTATGTGTGTAGTTTAGCTTCGCTTCCATCCTTTGTATGCTATGTGTGGCTGCGTGTCGCATGCGCCCTCCCTGTAATATGTAACTATGCATGCCAAATTTTATTTCCCGGCAATGAATTATGGGATTTTGAGCCCTAGCTTAGATTTTTTTGAAGGAGATAGGCACAATCTCCCTGGAGTGCCTTGTCATTTTTTATATACAGGGAACCTAGCTAGTATATCATGTCCATGCCTATGTAATACAGTAGTACTTGAAATGGTGCGCTTGCTAACTAATTCATTCATTAAGGAGCTTGACTATATATAGGGGTGCTCGGGTATTGAAGGAGGCCAGAAAGCTCTCCCTCATATTCCACATAGCAAGCAACAAGTACATCTTGTTCTTCATTTGTGTTGAACTTTGCTAGCTAGGTTCAAGATGGTATGCACTCTTCTCAAGATTGTCATCATGACATTTACGTACTCTAATAATTTCATTTGTGGTCATGCATCACAGAGCAAGCCCGTGAAGATTGGGCCATGGGGCGGCGATGGAGGCGAACCTCGCGACATCGAATACACTCCTTTCGCACTAGTTGGTGTGGCAGTTCGTAGCGGGGACGCAATCAACGGTGTCAGGTTTACTTACGTGGATACCAGTGGGAATCTGCATGAGGAGGAATGGGGAGGCTGCGAGGCGGAGAAATTTGAGCAGGTGTGTGAATCAGCTAATAAACCGTAGATTTTTTTTTCCAGACACGTCATGTTGTCATATATATACACAAGCACTCTTCTACAACGTACAAAGTCCTAATTTTGAGCTATCAAATTTTTGTGCATGCAGTTGCTCCTTCAGGAATTAGAATATGTGTTGGAAATTTCAGGAACGTATGGATCACCCCCTGAATCATATGTAACATCTCTTGAATTGGTTACCAACAAGGGTCGGACTATCCGTGGCGGCACTGCCGGCTCTGGGGGTTCTTTCAACGTCCCGCTAGTTTCCGCCCGGATCATCGGCTTCTTTGGAGCTGCGGGGACGACTTACATTGACTCCTTTGGCATCTATGCGGGCTTTGCTGCATGATCGGTTCATCATGTCTCTGTGCTAGTACTACTATACTAGTACTGTTTTAGTGTGTGGTTGCAATAAAAGCAGGGAGCCCTTTGTTAGCTGGTAGGAGTACTAGCTATACGTATGTGTATATCGTTTGAGTGAAAACCTTGCAGTGTGCCTTGTATCAAGTGTTATACTGTATTAATTACCATGGGGTATAAATAAATGTAAAGTTACCCCTTCAGACAAGCCCTTGCTGAAATTGCATCATCTAGCACTTGCCACTTGTTGTGTTGAAATTTGGCGTGGCCATCCATAATCCCATTGAGTTATTGATACACCATGAAATTGCAAGTCACTTTCGTCCTTGTTCTGTCTTGCTTCTCCATTCTTTTATCCTTTCACACGCTGCTGCTCATCATAACAAAATTTACACTCTTTGCCATATAGGTCGGAAACAAAGCGATCTTGAGCACGTGGACGGTGGTATGAGTTAATCATGGCATCCATGTAGACTGCAGAGATTCTGTATGTGAACGCTAACTAAACTTTCTTGGCGCTGAAGAGTAAAAATGCTAAGCAGAGATTCAGACAGACTTGCGATATGTTACCTTGTTGTAAATTACTTTCCGAAGAACTAAGTTCACAACCACAAGAGTACTTTCACCCGTGCACATTGGGATGTGTTATGTAAAGCAGTTTTTTTTTTTGCCGGAAGTTATGTAAAGCAGTTTAATAGAGCATATATTATACGATACAGATGCCTACTTGCCAAGCTCCTATGACATACGATACACATAGCCTTCAACGTAACTCCTCCTAATAGTATCATCTAATAGGTTAACTGGGTAAAAAACAATCAGCTTTGAGAGGCTAAGGACGTGTTCAGTAGTCACCCACATCCACAAAATCTGGCAACTCCATCGCTAGCAAGCGGAGCCAACTTTTGTCCTGAATTCCTAGTGCTTATTTTCCGTTCAATAGGGAGATCGATCCCGAATCACGATGGCAGGGCCTTGCGACGCTGTCATCAATGCGATAGATACATACCGCTCCTCCTCTTGTCCCCTCCAGGTAGCACCACTCCAAAACGATGCCCTCAAGATAGAGAACAGGCCCGAAGACACCGCCATCGTCGATCTGAGATACCAAGATCTAGGGTTTTCCCTAGAGCAGCCGGAACGTGGTGACAACGGTTGCAACTAACGATGTCTTCAACAATCAGATGTCCTTCACGACGCCGCTATCGCCCGCCATGACCGAGTTCGACAGAATTTTCACTGGCAATCACATCACACTGAACCAGTAACTGCCCGGAACCACGTTGAGCCTTGCCGTGATGGCCGGCAAGTATTCAGCATCCCTCGCTGACCCCTCTACGCACTGCCGGCTGGCCACGGGCCCCACCAACGACATATTAGATTGGGGACCAGACCCACGGCACATGTCCGCCCACCATAGACACAGAAGCACGTGAGTTCCCGCGGGCATGCAGGCAAGTGTTGTTGCCGCACGACCAAGGACGCTGTCGTAGTCTTTCATATAACTAGCAGAGGAATGTACAGATGTTCTAAGGGGTCATCGTTTGATGTCAGGTGCCATATTGGAAGGAAGTAGTACAGCTAGAGAAGTTTTTTTTTTGGAACGAAGGCTCGAGAGAGAGCCCGACTTTGAATTAACAAAGCCATCAACCGGCCAGGAATTACATCGGACATCACCTTACAAGAGGAGAAAAACAAGAAAAGACGGCAGATACATAGTGCTACTAGCCAACTTACAAACATCAGCTACACCAAGCACTACAACAGAATGAAAAACAAAGCTTCGCTTGATGTCGCTGATGTCCCCATCCGCGAAATGAGCACCATAGGTGGAACGGAAGCACGAAGAAGATGAGCCCCAACATAGGAAGGGAGCATGCCCTCATCTGCACCAGGAGTGGTGAGCTGCAACAACCAACCCGAAACTACCTCCGAAGAGGACCCCTGCCCCTCGTCCTGGCTCGAAGGACGCCGTACCGTCGGAAGATGGGGAAACTCACCCTAGAGCTAGATTAGATGACAGCCACGAACTACCATGAGAGATACTCAGCCCCGCCCCCAGCTGAGTTAAGCTCATCTTGGAAGAGCCTTGCCCACACGCATAGAGCCACACACGAAGGGATGAAGCCGACAAGATCCAAGGCGCTGAGGAAGGAAGCGTAGAATGATGAAACTGACACATCAAGTGCACTAAGATCAAGGACAAGCCTGCAAAGAGTGGCACCACGATCACCCCGTCGTCAATGTGCAGCTGAAGAAGAGGGATGGAACCCTATCCACTCCCCTCCCTGAACAAAGGGCGCTGACCCGACAGCGAGCAGACTAGCATGACGAAAACAGGGGACGACCTAAGAAGCTGCGGAATTGCCAATCACCCACCGAAGACCAGCACCGATGTGACAAATCGGACCACGCGACCATCAAACCCCCAATTCCCAAACCAGAATGCCCTCGCAGCTCTCGAACCTCCAGAGCGGCACCTCCAGGAAGGTGACGGCGAAGTGCGCCGCTGCCGCCCCATCCAAAAGGATGAGGTTTTCACCCGGGGCAAGAGGGGGGAGGGGAACAAAACCTTGACGGAACCTCCAAGGAGGGGCACGGCACCAGTTGATGTCGTCACCGTCATGGCCGGGACACCGGCCAAGGATTTCTCCTGGACTGCCGCCACTCCCGCACCCCAAACGCACCAGATCCAGCAACCAGAGACCGCCAAGGACCAGCAACGCTGGGGTGGGAAGGGCAATGAGAGGGGAGGGAGGGAAAGACCTGCAGATCTGGCGTTGTCCGCCAGGAGGAAGACCAGACGCGAAGACCAGCCACCAAACGACTGCCGCCACCACGCCGCCCGCGCGGCCGAGGGGGCGGAGCAGCACCTAAGGAAATATGCCCTAGAGGCAATAATAAAGTTATTATTTATTTCCTTATATCATGATAAATGTTTATTATTCATGCTAGAATTGTATTAACCGGAAACATAATACATGTGTGAATACATAGACAAACAGAGTGTCACTAGTATGCCTCTACTTGACTAGCTCGTTAATCAAAGATGGTTTTGTTTCCTAACCATGGACAAAGAGTTGTTATTTGATTAACGGGATCACATCATTAGGTGAATGATCTAATTGACATGACCCATTCCATTAGCTTAGCACCCGATCATTTAGTATGTTGCTATTGCTTTCTTCATGACTTATACATGTTCCTATGACTATGAGATTATGCAACTCCCGTTTGCCGGAGGAACACTTTGTGTGCTACCAAACGTCACAACGTAAATGGGTGATTATAAAGGTGCTCTACAGGTGTCTCCAAAGGTACATGTTAGGTTGGCTTATTTCGAGATTAGGATTTGTCACTCCGATTGTCGAAGAGGTATCTCTGGGCCCTCTCGGTAATGCACATCACATAAGCCTTGCAAGCATTGCAACTAATGAGTTAGTTGTGAGATGATGTATTATGGAACGAGTAAAGAGACTTGCCGGTAACGAGATTGAACTAGGTATTGAGATACCGACGATCGAATCTCGGGCAAGTAACATATCGATGACAAAGGGAACAAAGTATGTTGTTATGCGGTCTGACCGATAAAAGATCTTCGTAGAATATGTAGGAGCCAATATGAGCATCCAGGTTTCGCTATTGGTTATTGACCGGAGACGTGTCTCGGTCATGTCTACATTGTTCTCGAACCCGTAGGGTCCACACGCTTAAGGTTTCGATGACAGTTATATTATGAGTTTATGCATTTTGATGTACCGAAGTTTGTTCGGAGTCCCGGATGTGATCACGGACATGACGAGGAGTCTCAAAATGGTCGAGACATAAAGATTGATATATTGGGAGCCTATATCTGGATATCGGAAGTGTTCCGGGTGAAATCGGGATTTTACCGGAGTACTGGGAGGTTACCGGAACCCCCCGGGAGGTATATGGGCCTTAGTGGGCTTTAGTGGAAGAGAGGAGAGGTGGACAGGGCTAGGCCGCGCGCCCCTCCCCCCTAGTCCGAATAGGACAAGGAGAGGGGGACGGCACCCCCCCCCTTCCTTCTCTCTCTCCTCTTTCCCCCTTCCCGAATCCTATTCCAACTAGGAAAGGGGGGAATCCTACTCCCGGTGGGAGTAGGACTCCTCCTGGCGTGCCCTCCTCCTGGCCGGCCGCAGCCCCCCTTGATCCTTTATATACGGGGGCAGGGGGCACCCCTAGAGACACAAGTTGATCCACGTGATCATATTCTTAGCCGTGCGCGGTGCCCCCTTCCACCATAATCCTCGATAATATTGTAGCGGTGCTTAGGCGAAGCCCTGCGACGGTAGTACATCAAGATCGTCACCACGCCGTCGTGCTGACAAAACTCTTCCCCGACACTTTGCTGGATCGGAGTCCTGGGATCGTCATCGAGCTGAATGTGTGCTAGAACTCGGAGGTGTCGTAGTTTCGGTGCTTGATCGGTCGGGCCGTGAAGACGTACGACTACATCAACCGCGTTGTGCTAACGCTTTCATTGTCGGTCTACAAGGGTATGTAGATCACACTCTCCCCTCTCATTGCTATGCATCACCATGATCTTGCGTGTGCGTAGGAAATTTTTTGAAATTACTACGTTCCCCAACAGTGGCATCCGAGCCTGGTTTTATGTGTTGATGTTATTTGCACGAGTAGAACACAAGTGAGTTGTGGGCGATATAAGTCATACTGCTTACCAGCATGTCATACTTTGGTTCGGCGGTATTGTTGGACGAAGCGGCCCAGACCGACATTATGCGTACGCTTACGCGAGACTGGTTCTCCCGACGTGCTTTGCACATAGGTGGCTTGCGGGTGACAGTTTCTCCAACTTTAGTTGAACCGAGTGTGGCTACGCCCGGTCCTTGCGAAGGTTAAAATAGCACCAACTTGACAAACTATCATTGTGGTTTTGATGCATAGGTAAGATTGGTTCTTGCTTAAGCCCGTAGCAGCCACATAAAACTTGCAACAACAAAGTAGAGGACATCTAACTTGTTTTTGCAGGGCATGTTGTGATGTAATATGGTCAAGACATGATGCTAAAATTTTATTGTATGAGATGATCATGTTTTGTAACCAAGTTATCGGCAACTGGCAGAAGCCATATGGTTGTCTCTTTATTGTATGCAATGCAATTGCGCTGTAATGCTTTACTTTATCACTAAGTCGTAGCGATAGTCGTGGAAGCATAAGATTGGCGAGACGACAACGATGCTACGATGGTGATCAAGGTGTCGCGCCGGTGACGATGGTGATCACGACGGTGCTTCGAAGATGGAGATCACAAGCACAAGATGATGATGGCCATATCATATCACTTATATTGATTGCATGTGATGTTTATCTTTTATGCATCTTATCTTGCTTTGATTGACGGTAGCATTTTAATATGATCTCTCACTAATTATCAAGAAGTGTTCTCCCTGAGTATGCACCGTTGCGAAAGTTCTTTGTGCTGAGACACCACGTGATGATCGGGTGTGATAGGCTCTACGTTCAAATACAATGGGTGCAAAACAGTTGCACACGCGGAATATTCAGGTTATACTTGACGAGCCAAGCATATACAGATATGGCCTCGGAACACGGAGACCGAAAGGTCGAGCGTGAATCATATAGTAGATATGATCAACATAGTGATGTTCACCAATGAAACTACTCCGTCTCACGTGATGATCGGACATGGTTTAGTTGATTTGGATCACGTGATCACTTAGAGGATTAGAGGGATGTCTATCTAAGTGGGAGTTCTTAAGTAATATGATTAATTGAACTTAAATTTATCATGAACTTAGTCCTGGTAGTATTTTGCAAATCATGTTGTAAATCAATAGCTCGCGTTGTTGCTTCTCTGTGTTTATTTTGATATGTTCCTAGAGAAAATTGTGTTGAAAGATGTTAGTAGCAATGATGCGGATTGGATCCGTGATCTGAGGTTTATCCTCATTGCTGCACAGAAGAATTATGTCCTTGATGCACCGCTAGGTGACGGACCTATTGTAGGAGCAGATGCAGATGTTATGAACGTTTGGCTAGCTCAATATGATGACTACTTGATAGTTTAGTGCACCATGCTTAATGGCTTAGAATCGAGACTTCAAAGACGTTTTGAACGTCATGAAACATATGAGATGTTCCAGGAGTTGAAGTTAATATTTCAAGAAAATACCCGAGTTGAGAGATATGAAGTTTCCAACAAGTTCTATAGCTAAAAGATGGAGGAGAATCGCTCAACTAGTGAGCATGTGCTCAGATTGTCTGGGTACTACAATTGCTTGAATCGAGTGGGAGTTAATCTTCCAGATAAAATAGTGATTAACAGAATTCTCTAGTCACCATCACCAAGTTAGTAGAACTTCGTGATGAACTATGATATGCAAGGGATAACGGAAACAATTCCCAAGCTCTTCGTAATGCTGAAAACGACGAAGGTAGAAATCAAGAAAAACATCAAGTGTTGATGGTAAACAAGACCACTAGTTTCAAGAAAAGGGCAGAGGGAAGAAGGGGAACTTCAAGAAGAATAGCAAGCAAGTTTCTGCTCAAGTGAAGAAGCCCAAGTCTGGTCCTAAGCCTGAGACTAAGTGTTTCTACTGCAAAGGAACTGGTCACTGGAAGCGGAACTACCCCAAGTGATTGGCAGATAAGAAGGATGGCAAAGTGAACATAAGTATATTTGATATACATGTTATTGATGTGTACTTTACTAGTGTTTATAGCAACCCCTCAGTATTTGATACTAGTTCAGTTGCTAAGATTATTAACTCGAAATGGGAGTTGCAGAATAAACAGAGACTAGTTAAGGGTGAAGTGACAATGTGTGTTGGAAGTGGTTCCAACACACTCCCTATACTTTCGGGATTAGTGTTGAACCTGAATAAGTGTTGTTTGGTGTTTGCGTTGAGCATGAATATGATTTGATCATGTTTATTGTAATACGGTTATTCATTTAAGTAAGAGAATAAATTGTTGTTCTGTTTACATGAATAAAACCTTATATGGTTACACACACAATGAAAATAGTTCTTTGGATCTCGATCGTAGTGATACACAATATTGAAACCAAAAGATGCAAAGTTAATAATGATAGTGCAACTTATTTGTGGCACTGCCATTTAGGTCATATTGGTGTAAAGCGCATGAAGAAACTCCATGCTAATGGGTTTTTGGAATCACTTGATTATGAATCAGTTGATGCTTGCGAACCATGCCTCATGGGCAAGATGACTAAAACGCCGTTCTCCGGAACTATGGAGCGAACAACTGACTTATTGGAAATAATACATACTGATGTATGAGATCCGATGAGTGTTAAGGCTCGTGGCGGGTATCATTATTTTCTGACCTTCACAGATGATTTGAGCAGATATGGGTATATCTACTTAATGAAACATAAGTCTGAAACGTTTGAAAAGTTCAAAGAATTTCAGAGTGAAGTTGAAAATCATCGTAACAAGAAAATAAAATTCCTACGATCTGATCGTGGAGGAGAATATTTGAGTTACGAGTTTGGTGTACATTTGAAACAATGTGGAATAGTTTCGCAACTCACGCCACCCGAAACACCACAGCGTAATGGTGTGTCCGAACGTCGTAATCGTACTTTACTAGATATGGTGCGATCTATGATGTCTCTTACCGATCTACCACTATCGTTTTGGGGTTATGAATTAAAGACAGCTGCATTCACGTTTAAAAGGGCACCATCTAAGTCCGTTGAGACGACACAATCTGAACTGTGGTTTGGCAAAAAACCAAAGTTGTCGTTTTTTAAAGTTTGGGATTGTGATGCTTATATGAAAAAGTTTCATCCTGATAAGCTCAAACCCAAATCGGAGAAATATGTCTTCATAGGATACCCAAAGGAGACTATTGGGTACACCTTCTATCACAGATCCGAAGGCAAGACATTCGTTGCTAAGAATGGATCCTTTCTAGAGAAGGAGTTTCTCTTGAAAGAAGTGAGTGGGAGGAAAGTAGAACTTGATAAGGTAATTGTACCTTCTCCCTTATTGAAAAGTAGTTCATCACAAGAAATCTGTTCCTGTGACTACTACACCAATTAGTGAGGAAGACTAATGATGATGATCATGTAACTTCAGATTAAGTTAATACCGAATCTCGTAGGTAAACCAGAGTGAGATACACACCAAAGTGGTACGGTAATCCTGTTCTGGAAGTCATGTTACTAGACCATGACGAACTTGCGAACTATGAGGAAGCGATGATGAGCCTAGATTCCGCGAAATGGCTTGAGGCCATAAAATCTGAGATATGATCCATGTATGAGAACAAAGTATGGACTTTGATGTATTTGCCCGATGATCGGCAAGGCATAGAAAATAAATGGATCTTCAAGAGGAAGACGGACGCTGATAGTAGTGTTACTATCTACAAAACTAGAATTGTCGCAAAAGGTTTTCGACAAGTTCAAGGTGTTGGCTACGATGAGATTTTCTCACTCGTATATATGCTTAAGTCTGTCTGAATCACGTTAGCAATTGCCGCATTTTATGAAATCTGGCAAATGGATAAACAAAACTGCATTCCTTAATGGATTTCTTAAAGAAGAGTTGTATATGATGCAACCAGAAGGTTTTGTCAATCCTAAAGGTGTTAACAAAATGTGCAAGCTCCAGCGATCCATCTATGGACTGGTGCAAGCATCTCGGAGTTGGAATATGCGCTTTGATGAGATGATCAAAGCATATAGTTTTATACAGACTTGCGGTGAAGCCTGTATTTACAAGAAAGTGAGTGGGAGCACTACAACATTTCTGATAAGTATATGTGAATGACTTATTGTTGATCGGAAATAATGTAGAATTATTCTGCAAAGCATAAAGGAGTGTTTTTAAAGAAGTTTTTGAAAGAAAGACCTCGGTGAAGCTGCTTACATATTAAGCATCAAAATCTATAGAGATAGATCAAGACGCTTGATAAGTTTTTTCAATGAGTACATACCTTGACAATATTTTGAAGTAGTTCAAAATGTAACAGTCAAAGAAAGAGTTCTTGGCTATGTTACAAGGTATGAAATTGAGTAAGACTCAAAGCCCGACCACGGCAGAAGATAGAGAGAGAATGAAAGTCATTCCCTATGCCTCAGCCATACGTTCTATAAAGTATGCCATGATGTGTACCAGATCTATTGTATACCCTACACTGTGTTAAGCAAGGGAGTACAATAGTGATCTAAGAGTAGATCACTGGACATTGGTCAAAATTATCCTTAGTGGAATAAGGAAATATTTCTCGATTATGGAGGTGACAAAAGGTTCATCGTAAAAAGTTACGTCGATGCAAGTTTTGATACAGATCTGGATGACTCTAAGTCTCGATCTAGATACATATTGAAAGTGGGAGCAATTAGCTAGAGTAGCTCCGTGCAGAGCATTGTAGACATAGAATTCGCAAAATACTTACAGATCTGTATGTGACAGACCCGTTGACTAAAATTATCTCACAAGCAAAACATGATCACACCTTAGTACTCTTTGGGTGTTAATCACATAAATGATGTGAACTAAATTATTGACTCTAGTAAACCCTTTAGGTATAGGTCACATGACGATGTGAACTATGGGTGTTAATCACATGGTGATGTGAACTCTTAGTGTTGAATCACATGGCGATGTGAACTAGATTATTGACTCTAGTGCAAGTGGGAGACTGAAGGAAATATGCCCTAGAGGCAATAATAAAGTTATTATTTATTTCCTTATATCATGATAAATGTTTATTATTCATGCTAGAATTGTATTAACCGGAAACATAATACATGTGTGAATACATAGACAAACAGAGTGTCACTAGTATGCCTCTACTTGATTAGCTCGTTAATCAAAGATGGTTATGTTTCCTAACCATGGACAAAGATTTGTTATTTGATTAACGGGATCACATCATTAGGTGAATGATCTGATTGACATGACCCATTCCATTAGCTTAGCACCCGATCGTTTAGTATGTTGCTATTGCTTTCTTCATGACTTATACATGTTCCTATGACTATGAGATTATGCAACTCCCGTTTGCCGGAGGAACACTTTGTGTGCTACCAAACGTCACAACGTAAATGGGTGATTATAAAGGTGCTCTACAGGTGTCTCCAAAGGTACATGTTGGGTTGGCGTATTTCGAGATTAGAATTTGTCACTCCGATTGTCGAAGAGGTATCTCTGGGCCCTCTCGGTAATGCACATCACATAAGCCTTGCAAGCATTGCAACTAATGAGTTAGTTGTGAGATGATGTATTACGGAAGGAGTAAAGAGACTTGCCGGTAACGAGATTGAACTAGGTATTGAGATACCGACGATCGAATCTCGGGCAAGTAACATACCGATGACAAAGGGAACAAAGTATGTTGTTATGCGGTCTGACCGATAAAAGATCTTCGTAGAATATGTAGGAGCCAATATGAGCATCCAGGTTCCGCTATTGGTTATTGACCGGAGACGTGTCTCGGTCATGTCTACATTGTTCTCGAACCCGTAGGGTCCGCACGCTTAAGGTTTCGATGACAGTTATATTATGAGTTTATGCATTTTGATGTAACAAAGTTTGTTCGGAGTCCCGGATGTGATCACGGACATGATGAGGAGTCTCGAAATGGTCGAGACATAAAGATTGATATATTGGAAGCCTATATTTGGATATCGAAAGTGTTCCGGGTGAAATCGGGATTTTACCGAAGTACCGGGAGGTTACCGGAACCCCCCGGGAGGTATATGGACCTTAGTGGGCTTTAGTGGAAGAGAGAAGAGGTGGCCAGGGCTGGGCCGCGCGCCCCTCCCCCCCTAGTCCGAATAGGACAAGGAGAGGGGGGTGGCCCCCCCCCTTCCTTCTCTCTCTCCTCTTCTCTCTCCCCTCTTTCCCCCTTCCCGAATCTTATTCCAACTAGGAAAGGGGGGGAATCCTACTCCCGGTGGGAGTAGGACTCCTCCTGGCGTGCCCTCCTCCTGGCCGGCCGCACCCCCCCCCCCTTGATCCTTTATATACGGGGGCTGGGAGCACCCCTAGAGACACAAGTTGATCCACGTGATCATATTCTTAGCCGTGTACGGTGCCCCCTTCCACCATAATCCTCGATAATATTGTAGCGGTGCTTAGGCGAAGCGCCGCGACGGTAGTACATCAAGATCGCCACCACGCCGTCGTGCTGACGAAACTCTTCCCCGACACTTTGCTGGATCGGAGTCCGGGGATCGTCATCGAGCTGAACGTGTGCTAGAACTCGGAGGTGCCGTAGTTTCGGTGCTTGATCGGTCGGGCCGTGAAGATGTACGACTACATCAACCGCGTTGTGCTAACGCTTCCACTGTCGGTCTACAAGGGTATGTAGATCACACTCTCCCCTCTCGTTGCTATGCATCACCATGATCTTGCGTGTGCGTAGGAATTTTTTTGAAATTACTACGTTCCCCAACAGCACCCGCGACCACGGCTCGCTAGAGAGCCAGCCGTCGCCTCTCCTTCCGAGGCCGCCGCCTCGGCGTCCGGGGCTCTCCGCACGAAGGCAGAGCAGCAGATCCTCGCCGCCACCGTCCTCGTCGGCCGCACTGGCTTGCCTGGAGACCTACTCTGGTGGCGGCGAGGGGGAAGCTAGCAGGGGGCGGCAGCGCGCGCTAGGGATTCGACGCCGCCCGAGTCGCCCCGAGCGGAGCGACGCGGGGGCTAGGGGAAAGTCGAGACTCACCAAGCCTCTGTTGTTGCGACAGCTAGAGAAGTTGCGGAAACAATTGTAGCTGCTGAAACAGTGACCCAAGGTGTTGTCACTCAGGCTAACCAACAATGCAACGCCTGCAACTAAGGTGTCGTAGCAAGAGATGTGTCAACAGAAAGAACCGGAAATGTAGGAAGAGAGTCCGATTCTCAAGGACCGTGCGGCACATCCCAGCATCAGATGCGGGGCAAGCAGGTAGGACTCGTTCCTTACAATATGTAGTACAGAAATGTGTCAGTGCAATTGCTCTAACAAGGACTATGGCTGATGATGATGCGGTGCTTGATAACTTAGATGATCGAAGCACTGATTTACAGTGCATAGCTCTTGTAGTAGTAATTACTATGCAAATGTGTGCAGTGCCATTAGCCAATCGTCAGTACTAGTGCTTTGGTCTATTTGTGTTTGCAGTGGTGTATGCACTCATACGAGTTACAGGATGATTTTCAGCTAATTTTAGCAGTTGTTCTCATCGAGCAAGACCGCCACCTGAAGAAAATTTTAGCAGCAAACCCTTGGTATGCCAATGAGAAGAATGTAAAACTTTAAAGTCTGATATGCTACTTTATTTATAATTGTTTTTAATCCCAAATCAAGTTTGTCCTTTTAATTTGTGAAGAAAAACACTTGTAGACGACGCGCCGGCCAAAATCACCACTTCCACAACCTCAGTTTGAAGGTTGTAAGCGCAATCTTAACTTGCTTTGTACTTTAGGCCACAGTTAAGATTGAGGAAGAGTGTTAGACAATATTACGTAGCTTCTATATATAGTATGTAATCTTGTATTTGTACGCTTGACATATGTTTATATATATATGAGATAGCCACACCCGTATTGGGTGTCGAGCAGTTTCCCAAAACCCTAACGTTTAATATGGTATCAGTTTAGGATCGATCGATCGCTTCCGCCTGTCCCGATCACCCTCCGCCGTCCCCGATGGCATCTGCCCCGGCTGCCTCAACTTCCGTCGCTGCCCCAATCGCGCTGGCCACCCCGTTCTCTGCGTCTCGGCCGCTGATCCCCCTGGTCGCCGCCTCCATGGCTGCTGCCGCCCCGGCCGGTGCCATCCTGCCGTCCCCGTGTCTCAGCGACGTCACCGCCCAGTCAGCGTCCGGCTCATACAACGCCGCCGCGCCGCCACTGCCCTATGGCGCCGTCGCACCTCCTGGCCTTGCCCATCTCCCGCATGCATACGGAGGACCAGCTACGTATTATACGGCGCCCGCGGCAGCTACAGCCGCTCTTGTCCCATGGGGGCACATGCATCAGCCAACGACGCAGCATCAGATGCACCAGATGCATCAGGCGGCCGCGTCCTATGGCACTCAACACCAGCCGCTCTTGTCCCGTGATGGCCAGCCTCAGCAGCAACAGCCGGCGTCTGGTTTCTACCCCGTCCAGCAACAGCAGCAAAACCCGCAGGCGGCCGCGTCCTATGGCGCCCAGCACCAGCTGCCCTCGTCCCATGACGTCCAACCACAGCCGGCGACCGGCTTCTACGGCGCCGCCACTGCCACTTCATGGCTGCCTTCATCTGTGCTACAGCCGTCCTATGGTCCCTCTGCTCCATTGGCTTACACCTACCCGACAACGTCAGTGACCGTGTCTTCTTCATACGGGGTGTCCTACGGTGGTCCATCGACGGAGCTGGTGGCCTCCTCCGTGCTACCGAGTGGTCCTTCACCTGGCTTTTATGCGCCGTCGCCGTCTTCGGATCATGGTGTACCTAATGCACCATTCTACTTTGCGCATCTCATCCCAGTGAAGTTGACGACGGATAACTATCTGTCGTGGCGTGCTCAGGTGTTACCACTTCTTCGCAGTCGCTACTTGGAGGACTTTGTTGATGGCACTCTGCCGTGCCCCCCGCCATACAACCCGGGGCATCATGCGTGGGTGGCTCAGGATCAAGCCATCCTATCTGTCATCCAGTCCTCTCTTACGGAGGGGGTCTCGTCACTGGTCATCTTCGTCGCTACATCTCGGGACGCATGGATGGCCCTTCATACCAGCTTTGCTTCGCAATCTCAGGCGCGGACTCATGCCATCCGCACTGCGCTTGGGGAGGTGAAACTTCATGATCTCACCGTCACCGACTACTTCAACAAGGTGACGGGTATGGCTGACATACTTGCCTCCATTGGGAAGGCTCTTGGTCCGGAGGAGTTCACTTCTTATGTGCTCAATGGACTGAGTGACGATTATGATAATTTGGTGGAGAATATCAATGGTCATGACACTCCTATCCAGTCGCGTGAGTTGTACGCGCGTCTCCTCGCTACAGAACAACGCATCCAGCCTCGCCGCTCTACGCCGAGCTTTCCTTCTGTCAACGCTGCAATGCGTGGCAAGGGCAAGCCCCACAAGCCGCCAACTGGCGGAAAACCTCCACCGCCCGCGTCCAACCCACGGAACTCCACGACATCCGCAGGCGACCGTGTCTATGCCTGTTGTCCCTCATGTGGTGCTCAGGTCCCTTGCCAGCTATGTGGTCTTGATGGTCACCTTGCTTCCCGTTGTCATCATCGCTTCAAGCAGGATTTCTTGGGGATCGGGAACAATGGCAAGGGTAATGAGAAGCAGGCTGCCCTGACAAGTCATGAGCAGGGTCATACTCCTTCCTATCCAGTTGACGCATCTTGGTACATGGATACGGGAGCTACCAATCACCTGACGAGTGAGATGGGCAAGCTCACAGGAACCATACCGTGGACATGATCAGGTTGGCACCGCTAATGGGGAAGGTATGCACATCTCATATATTGGTCAGGCATCACTTCTTACACGTCGATCCACACAATTACGTCTTCTTAATGTCCTTCGTGTTCCCTCTGTTTCACGTAGTTTACTTTCAGTTCCTAAACTTACTCGTGATAACAATGTTCTTGTTGAATTTCATCCTTTTCATTTTTTTGTTAAGGACCGGGACACGAGGGACGTACTCCTTAGAGGTCGACTGCGCCATAATGGTCTCTATGCACTTGACCAGCTCCTAGTGCTTTCAGCGGTGTTCGTGTGTCTCCATCACATTGGCATGCGCGTCTTGGTCATCCTGCCACTCCCATCGTTCTCCATGTACTTCATCGTCATGAGCTTCCAGTCGTGTCTAATAAACATGTTGATGCAGTTTGTGATGCCTGTCAGCAAGGCAAGAGTCATCAGCTTCCTTTTTCCGAGTCGAGTCATGTAGTCAATAAACCGCTTGAACTTGTGTTTTCGGATGTATGGGGCCATGCCCAAACCTCTGTTAGTGGTCATAATTACTATGTGAGTTTCATTAATGCTTACAGTTGGTTCACTTGGCTTTATCTTCTTAAACACAAGTCTGATGTGTTTAATGTTTTCTTGCAATTCCAAGCACATGTTGAGCGTCTGCTCAGTCATAAAATCATTCATGTGCAATCCGATTGGGGGGTGAGTATCACAACCTCAATGCATTCTTTAGTAAGTTTGGAATTACACATCGTGTGTCTTGTCCTCATACACATCAGCAAAACGGTGTACCTGAGCGTAAGCGTCGTCATATAGTTGAGACTGGTCTTGCTTTGCTTGCTCATGCATCTGTTCCTTTCCGGTTTTGGAGTGATGCATTTTCCACCGCATGCTTTCTCATTAACAGACTCCCTACATGACTCCGTCAGATGAAAACACCACTTGAGCTCTTGCTGAATGAAGTTCCTGATTATAAGTTTCTCAAGGTTTTTGGGTGTGCGTGTTGGCCACATCTTCGTCCATACAACCAATGCAAGTTGGAGTTTCGATCTAAACAGTGTGTGTTTCTTGGTTATAGTTCTCTTCATAAAGGGTACAATTGTCTTCATGTCCCTTCTAACCGCGTCCACATCTCACGTGATGTGGTGTTTGATGAGAATGTTTTTCCTTTTTCCGCACTTCCAGTCACCTCCACCACTCCCACTGCACCTAAGAAATTTGTTTTACCTTTGCCTGGTCAATTTGTTGATGCTGCATATACCCCCTTGTTGCTACCTAACCATGGTGCAGGTACTGGGCGCGGAGCACGCCTCGAGCTTTTGGATGAGCAGCCGCCCACGTCCCCTCAGGCGTCCGCCGAGCCCGCTCGCGACGCTGCTCGGTCACCTGGCTTGCCAACAGGGTTGGCGGAGCCGGGCCCTGCTACCTCGGACCAGCTTGGGGCTGGCCACATGCCGGCCGAGCCGGTCGAGTTGGCCGAGCCAGTTTCGCCCGAGCCAGCGTCCCCTCCCGTGTTGGCTGAGCCGGCGTCCACGCCTTCCTCGCCAGGCCGGTCGCCTGGCGCGACTGGCTCTGCGTCTGGGGAGCGGTCTGCGTCGTCATTGCCATCTTCATCGACCCCGTCTCTGCCGTCACCTCCGCCGCCTCTTGCTATTGTGCGTCCTCGTACGCGCAGTCAGAGCGGTATTGTTCGGCCGAAGGAGCGCACTGACGGCACGGTAGCGTGGATTGCGACATGTATGGCACAGGCAGATGCTGACCCCACTGCCGAGCCTCAGCATTTTCAGGCAGCTCTTCGGATTCCTCATTGGCGCAGTGCCATGGAGCAGGAGTTTCAGGCACTACAGAGGAACGATACTTGGCGCTTGGTTCCCCCTGTGTCTGGCGTCAACATCATTGACTCCAAGTGGGTATTTAAGGTAAAGAAGCATGCTGATGGTTCTATTGAGCGTTACAAGGCACGGTTGGTGGCCAAAGGGTTTAAACAACGGTATGGTCTTGATTATGAGGATACCTTCAGTCCAGTTGTCAAATCTACCACCATTCGTCTGCTTCTGTCCTTGGCTGTTGCCAACGGGTGGTCTCTGCGTCAGCTTGATGTTCAGAATGCTTTTCTCCATGGGGTCTTAGAGGAAGAGGTTTACATGCGGCAACCTCCAGGTTTTGTTGATCCTGCTCGTCCACATCATTTGTGTCGTCTTGTTAAGGCGCTTTACGGACTTAAGCAGGCTCCTCGTGCATGGCATGCCCGACTTGGCTCGGTTCTTCGACGTCTTGGATTTGCTCCGTCCACTGCTGACACGTCCCTGTTCATGTTCCATCGTCCTGAGGTTACTATCTACCTACTGGTTTATGTTGATGACATTATTCTTATCAGCTCCTCAGTGACTGCCGCTGATCGTCTGTTGTCTGCTTTGAGTGGTCATTTTGCTGTTAAGGATCTGGGTGATCTCCATTACTTCCTTGGTCTGGAGGTTTCACGGTCCCCTGCTAGCCTGGCCCTCACTCAGCATAAGTATTCGTTGGACTTGCTGCGACGTGCTGGTATGTTGCAGTGCAAGCATGCTACCACTCCTATGTCTGCGACTGATCGGTTATCGGCCTTGGATGGTGCTTTGCTTCCTTCAGATGATACTACTGAGTACCGCAGTATTGTTGGTGGCTTGCAGTACTTGACTATCACACGGCCGGACATCTCCTATGCGGTAAATCGCGTGTGTCAGTATCTTCATGCTCCTCGGATTTCACACTGGTCAGCTGTGAAGCGTATCCTGCGATATATCTCTCATACTGTCTCGTATGGCTTGCATCTTCGGTCTACCTCTTCGAGTGCTCTCTCGGCATTCTCTGATGCAGATTGGGCTGGGAGTCCGGATGACCGGCGATCCACGGGGGGCTATGATGTCTTCTTTGGTCGCAACTTGATCGCCTGGAGTGCGCGCAAGCAGGCCACAGTATCTCGGAGTAGCACCGAAGCAGAGTATAAGGCGGTTGCCAATGCCACGGCTGAGCTCATTTGGGTACAGTCTCTGTTGAGAGAGTTGGGAGTCTCTCAAGAGCAGCCACCGGTTCTTTGGTGTGATAATATTGGTGCGACGTATCTTTCGTCTAATCCAGTTTTTCATGCTCGTACCAAGCACATCGAAGTTGACTATCACTTTGTGAGGGAACGTGTTGCACAGAAGCTTCTTCATATCAAGTTTATCTCCTCCAAAGATCAACTTGCTGACATCTTCACGAAGCCACTTCCACAACCTCAGTTTGAAGGTTGTAAGCGCAATCTTAACTTGCTTTGTACTTCAGGCCACAGTTAAGATTGAGGGAGGGTGTTAGACAATATTACGTAGCTTCTATATATAGTATGTAATTTTGTATTTGTACGCTTGACATATGTTTATATATATGAGATAGCCACACCCGTATTGGGTGTCGAGCAGTTTCCCAAAACCCTAACGTTTAATACCGACCGCCGGCTGCCGTGAGGCCTTCCTCCCCCACTGATGCGAGCATCTCTCCTCCTTCCCCAGCTTCAATGTTGTCTCTAGCTGTTGCATCTACAGAGGGTGTCACGCACTCCCCCATGCCCTTGTGGTTGATGCATGGGGCTGCTAGCGGTTCCACCTTGCCGGAATGCCCTCAGGGCGTTTGCTACAAGTAGGAGGCACCGGGGTTGTGGGTTGCGGTGAGGAAGACCGGCCAATTTGTTGTTGGGACTGGCAATGATTTTTGCTGGACCGGTGTCTGATTTTGCTGGGATCCCGCACAGGTGCCGTTTTTTGTTGCGTCAATTTTTGCTGGAACCGGTGGTGGAATTTGGTTCAATACGTAACTTGTGATTGCTGTGACATTTGTCCATTTTTGCTGGAACCAGCGACCGACACCTATGATTGCTGCAACCGCGCTCACCAATTGCTGGAAGCAGCATCATCATTTTGTACGGCCCTGCCAGCACTTTGCTGGAATGGCGGTTGACGTTTGCTGGAACCGGTGTGGACGTTTGTTGGAACCGGCGTGCACTAGTGCTTGAAGCAAGACGCGCCCCTCATCGACGACATGTTTTTTTGGCTGGAACCAGAGTATTTGTTCTTTTTTGCTACAATCAAATTTGTTGGACTTTCCTATTTGTGGGATTTTTCTGGAACTAGTGTTGTTTTTGGCTTGAACCGACTGTTCTTTGTGCTACAATCGAATTTGTTGGAGTTTGATGCTTGTGAGATTTCTGCTGGAACCAGTGTTGTTTTCGGCTAGAACCGGCTAAATTTTTCGCTTCAACTGACCACTGAAGGTTTTAGTTTGCTGAGATTTTTCGCTAGAAGCTAGCGGTGCTAGTCAACGACGGCGGCAAGCCGAAGCCGACGACGTGAGGATGATGCAACTACGGCTACCACACGCTAGCACCGGCTGGCGTCGGAGCTACATCCGTCATGAACCGCGCGCAGGGACCTATCGACGGGCGTGCTGCAATTCCGGCGGCCACGGACGGGGACCTCGCTGGTGCTCGTCGGCCATGACCACGACGGGTGGAAGCGATGAGCCCGGGACGGCACGGGTGTCTCTCCCCTTTTCTTTTTCCTATCTGCTTCTTTTTTCTCCATGGTAGACTAAGTAACCGCATCGTACGGTTTAAAAAAGATTAATCGTCTGGTGGCGCGGTGACCGGCTCAAACCGCCCTTAATTTAATCGTTATACGTGAAGACAAGTTGGCTTGCAAAGCAAACATTAATTTTTTTACCTTAGTACCAGTAATTTAAATATATTTTGAGCAGTGTGGACCTTTCATTTTAACATTTTTTTTCATCTATATCTATATTTATTATACCAATATAAAAAAACCCAAAGAGGCAGATCCAACAAATCCCGGCCGTCAAATCAGGCCAATCCAACGACTCAGGCTGCTTCAATTGTGAGCGCTCAACACGTTTAGTGTGCAGTTAATATCATACTAAATATTAATGTCTATGATAATCATATAATTAATACGCAAATAATATCATACCTAATATTTACGTGTAATTAATATGTTACCTAATATCAACTTGCATTGCATGTACACATTTACTAATATACCAAGAACAAGACCTCCTTCTTAACTTTCTTCAGGTTCTGAGCTCGCCTCTCTCTCTCTCCACTATGTCCGTCACCTACCCGGGCTAGTTTTGCATGCGGAAATTTAGCCCGGTCTATCTCGTCATCTTTTCAAGATGAATGAGGGAGATGGAGAAGAATCAAGTAATGCCAAAACCCAAGAAAGTTTTCTTTGCTCACTCCTACAAGTTTATTGGGCCTTACTCGTGTACTCCCATAATAAAGAAATGGTAATTAGCACCGAAATACCTTGCTTAATATCATCATGTGGATGATATGATGTTCTTGAAAGGACCCAGAAAGATTGCTAAAATGATCAGTGAGAGTTTCACACGTCTTTTATCATGCATTAGATTTGGCGTGATGGTACATATGAGAGAAATGGTACACCCTGCAAACTAAGTTATTCTACCTAGAAGTTGGAGATTAAGCTAAACATACAAGTAAGATGATCACATGATTTTGTAATCTAGTCACATGATCAAATGAACGTTTCTTGAATGACTTGTTCAAACACAAGAGATGCATAAAATCCCTATATATACTCCAACGTCTTGGGTGTCAATGTGAGTGTGATATGAATTTAGATTTTCTCCACTGTCTATCCATCTTGAGTCCATCTGAAATATTGGAGGAAACCAAACACATGTATCTTCTAATGCGTAACGGGCACTCCTGCCATCTTGCTCTTCAGTGGCACGAGTACATTTGCCCCGCCAATCACATTATGCAGCGGGAGCCTATGTCCGTGCCATCGGCGATGAGTCTCTCGCATCCCAATCTGAAGCTGCACATGTTGTTCACTGCATTATCACTCGTGCTTTCATTGTCAACATGTTCACCGGTCATGATCTTCCGTACCTTGGCCATTGTCGAGGAGCAGAAACTCGCGGCGCAAACAACGCTTTCGAGAGGTTTTCATACGACGGTCTTTCTTCTTTGTATATGGGCTAATGAAGAAATATATTGGTCCTCCTTGGTTTTTTTCTTCAGAATTGTAGTGCCATAAATTTCTTTATTAATCTGATATAGTATGGGAGCCGCTACACGTCCGCCGGCGGATGTATTAGAAACATCCGCCTCATGAAGCTCGGTTAATTTGATATATAGTATATACTCCCTCCGTTTCTAAATTTTTTTTCTTTTTAGAAATTTTAAATAGACTACCACATACAAATGTATATAAACATATTTCAGAGTGTAGATTCACTCATTTTGTTTTGTATGTAGTCATTTGTTGAAAGGGCGCTGCTACGCGTCCGCCGACCGATGTTTACATATTATCCGTCGCCTCGATGATCGTTGGATGCCCTGGCTGATAGCCGTATTATGTAGTGTTCGCGTCTGGTATGCCCACTCGTTACTTTCCGCAACAAGCGCTCTGTTGCAGAAACAAGACTGCATGCCACCTCATTACTTCTCGCAACAAACGCTTTGTTACATAAATAAGACCGCATGCTCACTCATTACTTTCCATAACAAATGCTCTGTTGCAGAAATAAGATTGCATATCTACTCGTTACTTCCCGCAACAAATGCTCTGTTGCAAAAACACTCTGCTGCAGAAACAAGAGAAGTAACAGGGAGCACCACCATCGCCATATCGGCTAGAAAATGGGAGAAGGGATCTTTGAACCGTACCTTCTTGAGTCGTCGCGGCCACCACCGATCCCGAGCCAGTCGTCGACACCACCACGTTGGGTAAGCCCCGGTCGCCCAACGCCTTGCGCCGCCGCATCCGCCGCCCTCCCGAATCCAGCCGCTCACACTCCGAGCCACACGAGCCCACGCTGCTGTGGGATGAAACCCCCTTTCATTATCCAGTTGCAGGAATGGTTGTTCTGAAACAAGAAGTGAGTTGTAGGAAACGGACACGCCTTCAGCGGGACGCGGGAGTGCTCTCTACCATCTGATAAAAATATAGATCAGACGGCTACGAAGCCAGCAGACAGGCGCGTGCAATCGGTCCGTATAAGGTAAGAAGACAAATATTTATGAACGGAGGGAGTATATTTTAGAAAAGCGCATGTATTGTTGACAGGCGGTCCCAGATCCCACGTGTATGAAAAATAACCTTTTATCAAATTACTCCGGAAAAAAAATCCCGATTGGCCTCCCGTCCTGCCCCCACGCCACAGATCCCAGCCCTCGCCGCCGCCGCCGCCGCCGCCGCCGAGGAGTAGATTGTTGCGCGCTGACGGCCACGCGCGGCGGGGGAGGTCGAGGAGATACGGGTGTCGCCGCGCGTCTCGAAGAGGTCGCCGCCGCAACTCCGGCCGTCCGCAATTACCCTGGACGGCGGGGAGCCGCCGGCACGGGTTGCGACCAGGTTATGCATCTACCCAATCTCTGCCCGTCAATTAGCGCTCGTTTCTGTAGTAGATGGATATATAGCTGCAGAGAGGAGAGGAAATTCTTTGTCTGGTATTAGTACAGCAAAATTTGTGTTCGTCGATTAGTACAAATGGTGCTCGTTCCTGTACTTTGCCTCTACTTGCATGGATATATTGCTAGCCGGATTGGTGTAGAAATCGCTATTTCTTCGTGGTAAGGCGGCAGTGGAGGATTAGTGCAGACAACAAACCTCGGAAAATTCCAGTGCATTTAGAGTAGATTGAATGCTCTGTTTGCAGGTTCAGAGACTACTTTGATCCGACAACTTTTTGGACTTGTGAACTATTCTGAATTTCAAGTCATTCTAGTCCAGTTGAAATGACTGAGTGTGACACCATCTGTATCTTAGTTTTTCCTTAGTATTCCGAGTTTCCTAAACCATTTCCATATTCCAGATTTTTCAAGACTTATTGGAATCCCTCTGACTGTAGTTGTTTTTAAACTTTCAGCTCACAAGTAGCCAGTCTTATCATTTTGCTGCTTGTGGAAGGAAGCTCCAGGTTACTGATGCAAATTAGCGGATCTGACTCCTGATTGGACAGACATCTCTCCTATTTGTCTCATGCCATCGACTTAAATTCGACTGAACAATCAGCAAAGAGAGATGGCAGAACCATGGCCACCGTATTCATCGTCATCTCGTGGGAAAAAGAAGCGACCACGCTCTCCTATTGACGATGCCACAAGTTCACAAGGCAGAACCGAGAACAGCACAAGCCTTGGTTTGCCACTTTCTCTGTCTAATTTGTTCTCCTATGTTAGAGTAAATTACATGCTGGTCACTAAACTTGCTCAATTGTGTCAGATAGGTCATCGTTCTCTTAATTTCCACATTTAGGTTAAAACTAAATCAAGTGGGTCACCACGTATCACCACCAGCATGCCACACCAGACAAACGACTAGGAGTCAGTGTAATTATGCTTGTAGCCCCCTTACGTTGTCTCTTTCTTCTTTCTCAACATTCAGGTCTGATAAACTCATATGATGTATGCTGTAGTTGTTCATTCAGTCATATACTCCTAGAAAATTGCTTTTGTGGCAGCAATTGGACAGCTGCAACAAGTCAAGAGAGGCTTCATTTTTTACAGAGATTTCTGAGAATAAAATGCTATATGTCAGGTCACCATCTGCTACAGGCACGCTCTCTCGTTTGTTTCCATTCCTTCTAAGACACTGCAGGTAGCAGAGGATGGATTCCCGTAGTTGATGTAGCTGGAAACAGAGTTGCATTACCACTGTTGGTATCTCCAATGGTTCCCACTGGTGGGATCGATTGTCCGTAGTTGTGGCTGTTTTTATGAGAGATTTATAGCGGTGGGGCTGGAACAAGATTAGGCACGGAGAGGAATTAACAATGGACTATAGGCGTCCTGTGGCTTGCTGCAAAATTGGGAACATGATTAGAGAACCTGGATGGTCACACTAGCTTGGGCACTGGAGATTTTACAGTTTTGGTTACCCAAATTTGCAAGTCAGGAGAGCGGGTACCTAGCTGACACACGCTCAGAATAAGTTTATTAACCTTCAACATAATTTGCTCCCTATTTTAGGTCACTTCTAGTTAAGAAGACGCTACAAATTGTATGTGAAAAGCATCGTACTCAATGTTTCAATGGCAATTATTATTGTACATCTTAAGCTGTGAAATTGCTGTAACATCTAGCAGTTTTGATGATGCAGAGGACAACCTTATGTTCAGTGATACTTTGATAGCTCTACAGTTGATGCGCACACAGTTCCCAAAGCTAGAGAAGGTATTTGTATGCTCTCTTTTTTAATCTTGTCTAAACTTCGAGAACAATGATATCATATATACATGTTTCATTCGAGTTTCAGCATTTTAAACTGTTAATTAAATATATTGAACAACCTACTAGACACTTATCTTATGCAATCCACATGAATCATTTCCACTATCCACCATACTTATGTATGATGTGTGAATTTAGCCTTTAGAAAAGGAAACAGTTATGTCCAGACCTTCAGTCAGCTCAGCTATCTGATAGGGCATTCTTCCGTGTCTGGACAGTATTCCCGTGCCACAAGGTGCTCCGGAAAGCCAAAGCACCTGTCAAGTGCCTTTTCTTCATCTGGTTAGCGCTGCAGCACCATTGCTGGATAGTCGGCCAGCTTAAATGCCCACAGCTGCCCAAAAATGCCGAGACAGTGAACACTGCTCCTGGTTGAGGTAACTGGCAAATCATTTTAAGATGGATAGCTCGCTGCTCCAGATGAATTTGGTGTCTGTCTTGGTGGAAACCGTTGCCAAAAGATTGTCAAAAAGTCCTGGACTTGATAGTGATTCTACAAATTTCATCCATTTGGAGAGAGGCACAACTAGGTGTTCTAGGGAGAGAGCCAGGACCTTCAGACGATGGCCAACAACATCAACGCATA
>NW_021263845.1:81718-90588 GCF_002162155.2 Triticum dicoccoides
AACGCATAGGTGGAGCTAGGGTTCATGACTGCCAATTTTTTTTTGGGTGGGTGGGGGGGGGGTGCTTCTTTCCCACTACTAAACTCTTGTTCTTTATGTTTGCTCCTCCTCAGAATGGAAAGATGTGGCAATCCCCATGTAATAATGAAAAAAAACATGTTGCAATATTATTTAAGATGTTTATAAATTCAGTGTTTCCTTTTATGATGGTGATTCGGTACCACTTCCGCACAAAATTTATCTGTTTCTTTTGGTTTCACTTGTAGGTTGTAACACAGCCTTTCATTTTACAGTCTCAATTGTATAGTAGCGTGAAGGACAGGACACAAGTTGATAGAGATTTGGAGGTTTTGTTTTGAACTTATGCAATAATTCTTTTTGTGGACACCACTGTTGTAATGCAATGATAAGTTTGTGTTTTACCTTTGGATTATTTTCTAGCGATTCTCGTGTTAAACTATTGGTGATTATCGTAGACTAATTGTATATTGATATATCCAATTGCATCAGAGATAATATTTCCTTGCTCTGATGAAACCTGAACATAGAAATACTTTTTGCAGTCACTGAAGAAAGACAGAGTACTCCGTGTATTCAAACTCAATACTGGGCAGGATGACCATGCAATCATGTTCATGGATGATTATCTTAAACAGGTATAAGTTCTCCTTGTTTGACTTAAGTAGGTTCACTAGATCTAGATGGTGCTAATGTAATGGAAGTTAAGAGGTGCTCTTTAGCTAATTAGTCTTTTGTAATACTCTCACCCAACCAAGCAGACAACCCGAATCATCTCATTCAAGCCTATCCTTACCAAGCTGGATAGCTATATCCCATTTACCTTGTTTAACAAACCAAGCTCATGCTAACTGAACTGCAAATTTACCATCATAGACACGCCAATATGTAGCTAATGTCTCGTTGATGTAACATTTTAGTTATAATGTGATAATTCGTACTACAAGCTTTAATAGATCTGTTCCTTTCTTACACTGAGTGTATGCAGATGGAATCTGCTGTCAGGAGGTCAACGGGTAAAAACAAAGATGGTAGTGAAGTGTTTGATTGGTTTGAGAAATATGTTCTGCGTTCGAAATTGGATGTTAGCATTGATCACCTAGAGCTGGTAAGTTTCAGCAAGTTAACTGGAGATGAGTGTTGATCCTGCAGAATTCTATCTTAACCTTTCCGTAGAATCGGTCATTACCAAGTTTTAACTTTGTGAAACTTTGCGATGATCCATCATGGGCACTTTGAGCTGACACTTTGTTTTAGTATACTGTTTTGTAATAATACCTAGCACTAAATCAAGAAATAGTACTGCTCTAACAAGGCTTTTCACGTCTTCTGCTTTTCATTGCAGTTGTTATCACATGGTGGTGATGCAAGAGATAAACATATCACCTTATTGATGAATGCTGGTCTCCTGGTAAGTATTTTCCATGGGATCTTTATCATGGGTGTTTCTGTATTCACATGCCATGGCTCCAGTATGACTGGTTTCATGTTTTCCAAATAACTAATGGTTTGCATCTACACGATGAGTTTATGCTCTTGACCAATCATGCTTACTGTTTGTGCCATGTTGATCTTTCACAGACACGCCAACTAATAGATCCAAACATGTACTGGTTTTCTATTCCAAGTATCGGTCCTATCTTGAAAGGCCTGTCCCAGGTTTGCACTTCTTGGCTTTTCTGTTTCTTGGTTCAAATCTCACGGTGTTAGTTAATCTTAAAGATGTTTCTAATAAATTTTATGAATATAAAGCTGCTCTGCTGACTGAAGTATAGTCAGAACATAAGACATCTGTCGCTATGTCTGCAAGTTGGGTACATGCAAGTCCATGAAGTCATGCACTTGAAAATTGGACTTTTGTGCCCACAAACTTGCATAGGTTGTGCAAATAGGTACATAAGTGGTTTTCTAGCTGACATCACATATTTATGGAAGTTACATCCATTTAACACATATTATCACATATTTACAGTTCAAAACTTCAATCCATGTATATACTTTAGAACCGTGAACGATGTATTTCATGAATGCGCTAATCAGGTTATGGTAGTTTGATTCCTCTTGCATTGGCTTTCCCGAGTTATTCTAGACGGGCTAGTAATTAAATACTTACAGTTTCGATTTCTCTGTAAGAAGACATTGACAAATGTGGTTATGGTGAGCAGGGGAGGAAGGAAGTTCTTTCATTACTGAACCGTAGGAAGTACAAGGAGATGCTACTATCTTCACTGGAGAAGACGAGGTTGAGGTTATCACCTCTCGACGTGCGGTTCCACCCAGTGGCGGAGCCAGCCCGTGAATGCAGCCCGGGCAAGACTTAACTGTGACACTGTGAGCTGCCACCTACCCAAGGAAATAATCCTTCTAACCATAGATTAGCACTTGTGCTTAGCACTAATTTTCTTGACTAGCCCGGGCAGCCGCCCGGGGTCGCCGGGAGGTGGCTCCGCCACTGGTTCCACCTCCGTGATCTGATTGGGTCTGGTCACATAAAGACGGTTCAAACACCAACCGGCTTACTTGCTCGCGTGTCAACAGATTGATAGACACACCTTTGGAATAGCTTTTGTTTAGCAGTTTTTGGCTTCTTCGGAAAAGAACACCATTTTCCTGCTGAGTCAGCAAAAAGTAGTCACTTTATTTTATTGGTTCCTGCATTCTTTAAGGTCAATTAGTAGGGTGTATCTACTACCACTATAAAAGAAAGAGAGGGCGGAGAACCAAATCATCCTATCCATCAAAACCTACGATCTGATGGTCTACATCCCTCCAGAATACTAAACGCGTTTTACGCTTTAATTACCCACCATGCCATTAGCTGCTAATGACCCCTTTCAAGAAAAGAAAAAATGTTGTAGCCCACGTCTTCATCAAACTGCATGCACGACGCCACTCCTCTGCTACCGACGCCATCGCAGGGGCCAGGGCCGCCGTCCCGTCCGCCGCTCCTTCTCTGCTGCACCACAGACGCTAGCGCGGATCGCCGTCGCCGCCCGCCGCTCCTCCTCTAATTCTAGACGGACGCGAGCTCGGATCGCCGTCGCCTCCTCCGGCCGCTCATCCTCTGCCGCCCCATGGTCTCGACGCCGGAGGCTCTCCTCTTGGTCGGCTGCTGCCCCCATGGATGCGAGCTCCCGCCGCTCCTCCTTTTCTGCCCCACGGGCTCGCCGCCGGCCGCTCTCCCTTCGTCGGTTGCTGCTCTGTACGCCCATAGCCGTAATTGCGGAACGCGCCACCGATTCTCTGCGCTGGAAGATCAGGGGAAGGCTCTCCTCCGCATCGGATCTGGCATCCTGAGCCTTCCAACGATCGGATCCGGTGAGATTTGCCACCTCCTGCTGCCGTCCATGTGTAGCTCGTCGACTTCACCCAGGATGGCCACCAGGACGAGTCGACGACCTCTGCCTCATAGTTGTCTTCCCCGAGAGCTGACGCTGTCTCCATGCCGCACGAGGTTGCCGTTGCACCCACCACACCCTTAGCATCGTTGATATTCTATATGTAACTCATCAATTGATAGATTTTCTCCCTGCAGTGACTTGCATTTTTCTACATTGCTTCGTATTAAGTTGATTGGGATTGTTTGATTGAATAACAAATAGTAAACAACCTCTGTCGCTGATCAATTCATGGAACGATTATCACATGTGGCAAACTGAATTGCATTCTCAATACACAAGGGAGGTGCAAGCAGTATCTGGAGGGTCAAATTATTCATTACCTGCAAGTTATAAATTTATAATGCTAACACACTGTGTTTTGCTTTTATAACTTGCAAGTTGCAAGTGTTAACCCCAGAAAAACGATTTGCAGGTGGACATCTGCAGTAAATAATCAGGTGCTTCCTCATTATCAAAGTCAATGCTCTGTGAGGTGTGCAGCGAGTGCGTGTGAATGTGCCGATGCGAGGTAGTGGAGGGTTCAGCAAGGTCAGTTTCGGCTCCAATTTGTTTTCAGAATCATCTTCTAATGTCTAATCTAATGGTCCTTTCTTATGTAGTTAACAAATTATATTGTCTTGTAGCTTTTTACAAATTGGCTGCTACGAAGACTGGTTGCTTCAAATTTTGTTTTGGTATGTGCTTTGACTGATTATCTTAATGCCAGTACTTCTTGATTTTCACTCCATATATGAAATTGTTTAGCTAGCTCTTGATCAATATCCTTCAGTACACCTGCAATATTGATGGACACTAAGTACTACTGCCAATCATCAATGTAAACTATTCCAACTCTATATTAATTCAGAAAATAATCGGATACAAAATAATCGATTTAAAAATAAACTGCAAAACTTGTAAGTTTAGGAAATTATATTGTTTTAATCTTTGCACTAAGAGTTTCCAGGCCTATATTGTTATAGGTATTCTTATTCTGGTTGTACACTGAAATTTAGGTGCTTTTGGAGATTTGATTGTACAAGAAAATGATCTACCTTGCAATATCATTTTTCTTGCAAATGAAGAAATTCAGAGCATCTAAGTCTTAAATGTATCTGCTAAAGTGTTGATATTAATCCTTTATGTTGCCCGGTAAGTTGAAATGTGCATAACTTAATTATGTGATTACGGGCTCGACGCTCTTCACATTGCTTGAGAATCTGATCAGCACCACTCCGACATGCATCAGGAAGTCAACGAACAACCAGACCAGGAAGGTGTGGAGCTTGAGCTTGAGCTGCAGCGACAATGACAACTTGGGCGTCAACTTCAAAAAACAACAGTTCAAGTGTACTCTCTCTCTCTCTCTCTCTCTCTCTCCCTCTCTCTCCCTCCCTCCCTCTCTCTCTCTGTCTCTCTCTCTCTCTCTCTCTCTCTCCGTGTGTGTGTGTGTGTGTTTCTACTAAGTACAGTCTGTGTACTGTTCTATCCTTGTTCTGTTTTCTTCAACCATTTTTTGTTGTATATTCTCTGTCAGTAAATGCCCCAATCTATTTTATCTAGGCAGCATGTATTTGGTACTACAATAAGTTGGTGCGATATCCTCCAATATTTTGTTATCTAGGCAGTCAAAACAACTTCAGTCCGCTTAATTTTTTTCTGCTTTTGCTGTTGTGATGAGAGAAAGAAAGAGATGTGGTGGCAATGAAGAACTTGGACCAATTGATAATATACCATAGTTGTGGTAGTTAATGTTTGTGGTACTTCCTTTAGGATATTTGTTCTATACATATGTTCCGCCAGATATTCATTCAAATTGTACCCTTCTCTATCAATTAGTATGGTTCTTAGCTGACTGCGTGATTATGATTGAACACTTAGTATCTTAAGAAGATAAATAATGAACGCAGACTGCTCTCCTCCAGTTCAGTGGAAGCGTAGGAGGCAACCATGGAGGTGATAGACGCAATGGCTTGAGCATGACGGATGGTTGTCCCTAAGTTTCTACCACTGAGTTGGTGCATGCTCCGATATTACCAGGTCAGTGCTTCAAATCATCAGACCTTGGCGCTATTCCTTGTCATAGAGGAGGTCAGTACTTCAAATCATCCTTAGCTCTGTTATTTTTCTTTTGCAGATCTTAGGATAATGGGTCAATTTCTTACTTTTCTTTTCAATATCGTTTTTTTATTCCCTATGCTTACGCGATGATTATGTGACTTATCTGTCAGAGAACGAATCATGCTAAAATTTTCTTGTACATAAATGATGCATGTATGTTTATTCTTGTTTTTCTTATTACTTCAGTTTTTTTTCTGTGGATGGGCTCAACAGATATTATATTCATCACATAACTTGCTATTTACTGAGTAGTATGTGTTGCTCACTCTTTATTTTCGTGGCGCAGAAGTATGATCATGACCCTGCTCAAGTTCGGCCTCACTGCTGTCGCTGTAGCTGCTTCTGTGAGTCTCTATAATCTTCTTCGCCACCGGTTCAGTAACCCTCTCGGTTTTGTTCTCTCCTCTTCTCTTGTGCTCTCTGACCCAGACATTGATTGATGTGACTCTTGTGATGCCAGCCATCAAGCTTCTCGTGCTTTGGTTACTGCTAATGCTTGGCTCATAATGTATAGGCGAGAGGAAGATACAGATGTACCTAAGATTAGTAGTTCGCATATCAAAAGTCACCATTCAGTTAGCATGCGCACTTTAGCTAGCTTCCAATTGACTTGTAGGTCTGAGAGAAAAGAGAAATCCCTACCTTCTATCTAGCTTCCAATTAACTTGTAGGTGTACTAAGTTATCCTTCAATTTTCAGATCATGTACAACCTGATTCAGTGCACATGTTTCAGGGGCTATATTCAGTACAAAATGCTCAATGAAAAACCCTGCAAGTACTCTTATTCAGCTATCGCTCCATCTCACTTTGTGATATTTATCGCAGCATTGTTCAGTATTGCATCTGTAGCTAATTTAATAGCCTGTTGTCAGGTCGTAATACCGTTGAAAATACGTAGCAACACGACCATAGTGATGTCGATCTCACTGTTGAAAATACAATTGAGCGGCAATACAATACCGTGCATCCATTTTTTATATTGATGTGGATATCATTTGGTCATCGTTTGAGACGTGCATTGCACGTGCAAGCTTACTAGTTGCAAAAAAGAAATTCTGAGACGTATTCTGGTTTTGATCTGATTAATGTTGTATAGTAATGGCGATGAAATAGTGGAGATTTTTACCTAGCTACCAAATGGATTATTTCCTGTGAAATGCATTGAAACATATTGTTGAATTAAATTGCACTAAATGGGTCTTATGTTGGCAGATGAGCTGTGACCTTCTTTAGAGAAGATATAGCTTTATTCGGAACTGTAAGAATGTGGATTTTTGCAGCCCAGGCTCATATGTAACATATGGAGTACCTGCCACTCCCTTCGACGCTGGTTGCAAGAGAAGAAAACACAGAAGAACAGAAAGAAGAAGAAAACGGCCATTTTATTTGGAACTGATGTGCATTTGTACAACAAGAACCCATCTGCTATTAATAAAGCCTCATTTTGTGCCTCGCTTTCTCCAATGTTTTCTTCTAGATTTCCTTACTATGATATGCTGATCTTGAAAGGGAGCCGGAAACTTAGCTTAAATCAGTCGATTACCGTTTCATTCATGTTTCATGATGCAAACAATGGACATGGACAACTCTCTGTTTGTACTTCCCAGTCATGTGATGGTAAGTATGCATAGCAGAACATGTACATTAAGTTCTACTACATGAAGGTTGGTTACTCTGGGTCATTCATGATTAACCTGTTTGCAGATGCAATTTTCGTTCAATCAGTCACTCATTACTTTGATGTGAGTTCCCTCCAACCAAACATGACATTTCTTCCATTTTGTTTCTGGCAAGAGATTCGAAACCAAACAATAACATGCATGCAGAATGGTCGCATCATTCTGCTTCCTGAATGGCTCATTCAACACATATACCATGCTCACACAAATTATTTCTTTGTCCTCTTAAAAAGAGCTAGTAACAAAGACTATAGACGAGTAGAAGTCTTATATATACCCATGCCTAAGGATGTCAAAGTGCGTGTGACATGAATTCAGATTTATTTTATCGTGTTTAGCTTCAGTCCATATAAAATATTGGAGGAAAACAAAATTGCGAGAGTCAAGGAGGTGAGGCGAAAATAAGCTGAAAGGAACCACCAATGTCTTATTTTGCTTTGCCCACTTGCAAAAGTATCCCTTCCGTTTGCGGAAGATTATACTCATAGTACTAGAATTGGGAGTTGCGAGGACGCTGCTACCCTTAGTGGTGTAGGAGCAGTTGATGGTGAGTTGGACATGAAGCGAGAGTTAGATCAGTCCACGAGTCCGGCCAAGAATGGAAGTGATGTTTCCCAGAGATAGGATAGAGCTTCTTTTCTAGCTTTTTCCTTGTTTTGTTTCCTTCCTTTTTTCCCTCTTTCCCTGTACTTTACTTTGTTATTAAAATATAAAATATACCATAGAACAATTGTTCTACCGCCAGGGCCTAAAAAGAGAGAGAAAGAAGAATGCAACGTCCGAAGATGTGTTGTTTTGATGGATGAGTATGCTATGCCTGAGGGGTATATCAATCTATCATAATTATCTATGAGCTGAACTTCCTGGGTGATGAGCTGAAGGTCTAGGAATTGCTGGTGTGCTTGGGCTGAGAGTGGAGTATGAGGATATATTCTCGTACTGTCATGTTCTCTTTAGCCGAGAAAGAGAAAAGTTGTGGGTATTTGGTTTTCAAATGTATCATGTCCCCAATTGTCCTGCAAGAATAAGACAGTGAAAGGTACTTCCGCTTTACCATCTGCTAGAATTGAGGAAGCAGCTTGAGTATGCTCATCTTCCACCAAAAGGATCCCACGGGTCTCTGTTATAACACCATCAGGGTGGTAGGATTCCCAAATAAGCTTCACCCAAGGCAATATGATACAAAGTGCTAGAGCAGCTCACAGCCTAAGAGCAACACAGGCAAATGGAGAATAAAAGAAGCTCAGCCTGAATCGCCACAACATCTAGAACAACAGCTACACCAGCCTGGGGTGAGTACATATTTACATATAATCACATATGCAAAAATAATAACCATCCTTGCCGATACAAAGCAGCAGTCAGCAAGATACTCCTATTGCAAGGGAATTGTAGCAAGATACACATCACTATTTGGCTGAAAACAACCTTTGAAGCAGAACTTACAATCACTGGTTAACCAGGTGCAAAGACACTTGGCAAGTTGTGGCATCAGACCTCAGTAAGGCCAAAAAAAACATAAGAGCAGTGTCTTCTGTGAATAGATGCACTCTAGAGTTATGCTGGAACCACTAGCAGAGTAAACAGAGTCCATGGAAAATCTTCAAGTAAGATGAGCTAACCATTCTGCTATAGTTATTCTTCTTCTAAGAAAACGCAGTCCAGAAAATT